>NW_018027242.1:2246-5090 GCF_000346465.2 Prunus persica
GTCCTTGAAGTCGGACAATCCAGGTTCATACGAAGTTTCGTTCTGAAATGAAGTGGCTGGTGTATTATATAGTTCTAGGGATTGTATTTCACTCAAAACCCACCAAAATGACTCCTCCCACAATATTATGATGTTCCCCAAGTTTTGAACTTAATCCGATATCGATTGGTCCTTGAAATCGGACAATTCAGGTTCGTACGAAGTTCGTTCTGAAATGGAGTGGTTGCTGTATTGTATAGTTGTAGGGATTGTATTTCAATCAAAACCCATCAAATGACAACTCCAACAATATTATGATGTTCCCCAAGTTTTGGACTCAATCCGATATCGATTGGTCCTTGAAATCGGACAGTTCAGGTTCTTACGAAGTTCTTTCCGAAATGGTGTGGTTGTTGTGTTGTATAGTTCTAGGGATTGGATTTCACTCAAAACCCATCAAATGACAACTCCCACAATATTATGATGTTCCCCAAGTTTTGGACTCAATCCGATATCGATTGGTCCTCGAAATCGGACAATTCAGTTTCGTACGAAGTTCGTTCTGAAATGGCGTGGTTGGTGTATTGTATAGTTCTAGAGATTTGATTTCATTCAAAACCCACCAAATGACTCCTCCCACAATATTATGATGTTCCCCAAGTTTTGTACTTAATCCGATATCGATTGGTCCTTGAAATCGGACAATTCAGGTTCGTACGAAGTTCGTTCTGAAATGGGGTAATTGGTGTATTGTATAGTTCTAGAGATTCAATTTCACTCAAAACCCCAAATGACTCCCACAGTATTATGATGTTCCAAAAGTTTCGGACTCAATCCGTTGTCGATTGGTCCTTGAAATCGGACAATTCAGGTTCGTACGAAGTTCGTTCCGAAATGGTGTGGTTGGTGTGTTGGATAGGTCTAGGGATTGGATTTCACTCAAAACCCATCAAATGACAACTACCACAATATTATGATGTTCCCCAAGTTTTGGACTCAATCCGATATCGATTGGTGCTTGAAATCGGACAATTCAGGTTTGTACGAAGTTCGTTCCGAAATGGTGTGGTTGGTGTGTTGTATAGTTCTAGGGATTGGATTTCACTCAAAACCCATCAAATGACAACTCCCACAATACTATGATGTTCCCCAAGTTTTGGACTTAATCCGGTATCGATTGGTCCTTGAAATCGGACAATTCAGGTTCGTACGAAGTTCGTTCTGAAATGGAGTGGCTGGTGTATTATATAGTTCTAGGGATTGTATTTCACTCAAAACCCACCAAATGACTCCTCCCACAATATTATGATGTTCCCCAAGTTTTGAACTTAATCCGATATCGATTGGTCCTTGAAATCGGACAATTCAGGTTCGTACGAAGTTCGTTCTGAAATGGGGTGATTGGTGTATTGTATTGTTCTAGAGATTGGATTTCACTCAAAACCCACCAAATGACTCCTCTCACAATATTATGATGTTCCCCAAGTTTGGACTCAATCCGATATCGACTGGTCCTTGAAATCGGACAATTCAGGTTCGTACGAAGTTCGTTCCGAAATGGTGTGGTTGGTGTGTTGTATAGTTTCTAGGGATTGGATTTCTCTCAAAACCCATCAAATGACAACTACCACAATATTATGATGTTCCCCAGGTTTTGGACTCAATCCGATATCGATTGGTCCTTGAAATCGGACAATTCAGGTTCGTACGAAGTTCGTTCCGAAATGGTGTGATTGGTGTGTTGTATGGTTCTAGGGATTGGATTTCACTCAAAACCCATCAAATGACAACTCCCACAATATTATGATGTTCCCCAAGTTTTGGACTTAATCCGGTATCGATTGGTCCTTGAAATCGGACAATTCAGGTTCGTACGAAGTTCGTTCTGAAATGGGGTGATTGGTGTATTGTATTGTTCTAGAGATTGGATTTCACTAAAAACCCACCAAATGACTACTCCCACAATATTATGATGTTCCCCAAGTTTTGGACTCAATCCGATATCGATTGGTCCTTGAAATCGGACAATTCAGGTTCGTACGAAGTTCGTTCTGAAATGGAGTGGCTGGTGTATTGTATAGTTCTAAGGATTGTATTTCACTCAAAACCCACCAAATGACTCCTCCCAAAATATTATGATGTTCCCCAAGTTTTGAACTTAATCTGATATCGATTGGTCCTTGAAATCGGACAATTCTGGTTTGTACGAAGTTCGTTCTGAAATGGGGTGGTTGGTGTATTGTATAGTTCTAGAGATTGGATTTCACTCAAAACCCACGAAATGACTCCCACTTATTATGATGTTCCCCAAGTTTTGGACTGAATCCGATATCGATTGGTCCGTGAAATCGGACAATTCATGTTCGTTCGAAGTTCGTTCTGAAATGGAGTGGTTGGTGTATTTCATAGTTCTAGGGATTGGATTTCACTCAAAACCCACCAAATGACACCTCCAACAATTTTATGATGTTCCCCAAGTTTTAGACTCAATCCTATATCGATTGGTCCTTGAAATCGGACGATTCAAGTTCGTACGAAGTTCGTTCTGAAATGGGTTGGTTGGTGTATTGTATAGTTCTAGTGATTGGATTTCACTCAAAAAACCACCAAATGACTCCTCCCACAATATTATGATGTTCCCCAGATTTGGACTCAATCCTATATCGATTAGGTCCTCCAAATCGGACAATTCACGTTCGTACGATGTTCGTTCATAATAGGGGTGGGTGGTGTATTGTATAGTTCATGTGATTGGATTGTCACTCAAAGACCACCGACTGACTCCTCCCATCAATATTGATGATGTGCCCAAAGGTTGGGACTGCATCCTGATAGCGATTGGTCGTTGAACTCAGTACAATGCAA
>NW_018027243.1:0-4575 GCF_000346465.2 Prunus persica
TTCCCGTTTATATATGGTTACAAACATAGTCATTTGTAATCCTAAAGAATTTCGATCCAACAATAAAGTAATTCAATATATAAAACAAACAAAAAAAATGGATGAAAATTAGCGTTCATTTTAATTGATAACAAATTGAAGCTTTTAACTATTCAAGCAGTTGCATTCATTTGACCTATAAAGATCTCCCCATGCACAGATGCTGTCCTAGCGAGGCAGTAGAACATATAAAAAGGTTTAAGTAAGGCATATAAATGAGCACCAATGACAAAAGAAATAATGTAAGGCCATGAATCAGTGAAATACCGATTTTCGAGCTATTTCTCTGGCAACCATGGTTTTACCAGTGCCAGGGGGGCCATAAAACATCATGTTGCGAAAGGGAGCCTGGTGAGCCTTAGTGTTTGCTGTAGCTCGAGCAAGTAGTTCTATTCTCTTCTGCAACGAGGGATGGAGAACGATATTTGAAAGACCATTCTTGCCTTGCAGAGATCCAGATGCTGCAGCACCAGCACTATAATTTAAAAACTTTATTCTTTGCTTTAGATATTATCTCTGAACCTGGAAATCTTGCAATGGATGATTCTCGAATCAGAGATGGCTGCCCCAGTATCCGGTTGATATAACCCCATATAACTCTAGAACCTTCTCTGTAGAAAAGAAAGGATATCAAAAGACAATTAGTTGGCACATCCAATAAACAATACAGTCATCACAAACCACAGATGAAGAACTTGATATATTAAAAGTTCATCACATCAACACAGTAAAAGGCATTACTGATTAACTTGACATCATCATTAAGAGAGACTGAAACTTATCATCCATCCACCTGTGTAATTGGACACAAGAAATAGAAAGGTTGCAGTGCAATGATTTCTACAAAGCTATAAAGTAGCATTTCTGGAAGGTACCAACTGGTTAGTTAGGATGTGTCTTGTGGTCACACAAGAGGTTGAATCTTGTCTACACCAAGGTTAAGCCGGTTTATTGGATGGGAGAGGGCTACCTCTCATTGTGCAGACTAGGTTCCTTGCCAGTTTATATGGGGAGGTTTAGAAGTAGCAGAATGGACTGATAAACCCTGCTCCTTCAACATAAACCCTGCTCTGTCCATTCCAGAACCCATTGCCCCTCTCACCGTCTCTTTGGCGTCGTAGTCCTTATTGGATGCCATGTTCACTCCCTCCTTGGCTCCATCATAGGCATTGGCAGTTCTGTCTTTTCCATATTCCATTGCATCATAAGCCTTATCAGAAGCCGCGCCTGTAGCCCTATTCATTGTATTATTTGCTTCATCGTAGGCATTTGCTGCTCTATCCATTCCAGAACCCATTGCCCTTGTCACGGTCTCTTTGGCATTGTCAATTGTATCAGTGGGCATCCTTATCGAGGGATCAAAGTTGTCATGAACAGAATCGGTGTCCGCTGCCATTTGGGAAATCAGAGAAGCATATGTTGAGAATACATAAAGTAAAACCCAGAAGCATGAAATCAAATACTTGTTTGAAGAACTAATTGACTTATTAATTACTTCATCTGTGAAAGAATAAGGTAGTAATAAATAATTACAAGATCCAAATGTGCTCATTCTTAATCTTTCTGTAGCCACAGAGGCTGCATCCCCAGCTTTGTCCCCCATATTCTTAGCCTTCTCTTTTGCATTTTCCTGGCCGAATCCTAACCCCCTGAATGGCATCACACAACATAAATGAGCAAAAACCCTTAATTCTTAACACACGTACACAACTACTCGTTTAAGGATCAAGCGCAAAAGCTTAAAACTCAAGTTGTTAGCAGAAAGACTCAGCCTAGATTGAAAACATTTAGCTCAACCAATGTAAAGACTAGTGCTTGGCATTTCCCTCACTTATGTGACATTTCCTTTTTGCCATTTGTTGGACTTTTCTTTTTCTTGTATAGGAGTTGCCTTGATCTCGGATATGGTTAGTTGCAAATAGGTTACATGAAAAAGAAATAGCCATATCTATATATATAAAGCAAAAGACAGAGAACGGTGAAACATTCAAAATACCAAAAAATGCCCTTGATTAATACAAATATTAAGAATTGAAATTATTAATTAAATAAGAATAATATGGTAAATTCACACTTTTTCAAATAAAAATAAAAATAAAAATTAGATAATGGATCCAATTTTTATGAAACACAACTACCAATTATCTTTTTTAATTCTAAAATAAATTTTAAATTTTTTTAAAAAAGCCTTTCGCATGCGCCGAAGTGCGTGCGGAGAGGCTATTAGATTAAGAACTTAAAATTGATTCCACATCGAAAAAAAGACTTAAAAACGATTTGGACCTCTATCTCGTCATTTGCAAGGTAAATGCTAGGTATACTATCTTTTTACACCACAATGTACCACCCCTCTAATAAAGGTGGACTCCATTGTATTGACGAGCTTCACCGTTATAAAAATGTGGTATGCCTAACATTACCCTATAATTAAAGCCAAATCAAATGAAGCTTATGAAAAGAAAACTTGTATTTTATGTTTGGGTCCCCCCAACATAAAATCCAGTCTCCACCCTTGCTTCCCTCCATATTTCTTCATCCCTCATTTCTCACATATGCTTTCCCTTTACTCTCTAGGTTAAAAAGCTGAAAAAAAATACAAACTAAAAACGAAATCGCAATCAAACGGACCCTGATATAATACATCACATCACATCACATTTTTTTTTTGGTTTCCAAAATGAGCAAGCATATATGAACAGTTACTAATAATTCACAAACAAAATGCATGGTGAAGGGGAAGAAAGCAAAAGGTTGAAGCAAAAAAAAAACAGAGTGAATGATTTTGTAACAAATTACTCTGCGATTTTGTCGAAGGTACGATCAACCCACGAGTCGGTGTTTTCCTTGGCAGCTTTGAAGGTCTCGTGCGTTTTGTGCTGGGCTGTTCCAGCAGCCAAGTTCAGCGTCTCCTTGGCGTCCTGTCCCCAAGTCCCTGCAGACATAGCCAGCCACAACGCCAACAACAAAAACAAAAACACTCCTCTCTTCCCCATTTTTACAACTCAATATTTTTTGGGTTACAGAGAATGTGAAAAACCCAGTTGAGATTTGAGAAAATTAACAAGCACGGATGTATGGGACCATGAGATATTCGAACGTCTTATTATAAGCCTATGAGTATGAGGTGTTTGTATAAATGCGCCACTGACTGCAAAACGTTTGCTTCTTCTTCTCTTGTGAAAAATCGGAGAGATGTTTGGGCTTCGGACTGGTTTCTCAACGTGGCGCCTTTCGGGTCAACGTGGCAGTTATTCAGACCGTTATAGAAGGAGGCCATATCTGCCTTCCCTCCACGTGTTGCTTGGTCAATGTGTTGGCCGCACTTCGCGTGCCTTAATTGTAATTTGCTTAGTCATATGACGATAAGAGGGGACAAATGTCTGAAAGAAATTATTTTAATGCGTCATAATTTTTTTTGGTTGGAAAATATATTGTACTTTTTTTTTTTGGTGGTGAAATAAAAGATATTGTATTAATATTAAAAAATGTATCATCTATTCTATATATATAAAGCAAAAGGCAGAGAATGGTGAAACATTCAAAATACCAGAAAATGCCCTTTGTTAATTCAAACATTAAGAATTGAAATTATTAATTAAATGAGGATAATATGGTAAATTTACATTTTTTAATATTAAAAAAATTAAAATTAAAAACAAAATAAGATAATAGGTCCTACTTTTATGGAACATAACTACCCTGTTATCTTTTATTAATTCTTAAAATAAAATAAAAAAGAAAAAGAAAACCAATTGGCACATGCGTGAGCATGTGTCAAGGGGCTAGTGACAATTAAGAATAAGTGCAAAATTTAGTTAAAAGATTTGCGGCCTAAATACAATCAAAAGAGACGTGACACATTTTTTAATATTAATACAATATCTTAATCGTCATGAAAAATATTTAGTGAATCACTCTTTTTTAATTATTTTAATTAGTATTTATGTTTGAATTATTATTTACTTAATGAATAATTAATATTTAAATATTTTATTAAAATTTATTGTATTTCAATAATATGTGAGTATTATGTGTATAATACGTGAATTTTGTAAAAAATAAGTGTAATAAACAAGAAAAATACGTACATACATGTACAATATAAGTTTAAACGTGAAAATGCTAAATTCTTTATAGGGTAATAAATTTAGAAAAGTAAAAACTCAAAAAAGGACAATAGAGACTCGGATAATGACATAATAGTAATGTATAATGCTCTAAACTACTCTTATTGATAAACAAAAAATATAGGAAAAACAATTATTTAAAAAAAAAAGAAAAAAAAAAGATCACAGTAACTGTGTAACGAGTATAACGGCTATACTAGTTATTAAAAAAAGAGAGGACCTGCAGCGCTTATCTTGCGTTTTTAAAAAGCGTATAGCCATGAGTATAGGCGTATGGCTATACCCATTTAAATATTTTATCAAATTTTATTTTTATTCAATAATATGTGTATAATACATAAATTTTGTGTGTAATATTGAAAATTTTCTAAAAAAACAAGTGTATTAAATATGAAAAATACGTCCATAC
>NW_018027244.1:0-4533 GCF_000346465.2 Prunus persica
CCTCGATAACCGAACTCCAACCACAGTGAGTTAAGAAACCCCCAACCGACGAGTGACCCAGTATCTTAAGTTGAGGGGCCCAACCCCTCCACACCAAACCGCGGTCACCCACCCGAGTTTGAAACTCGGGTGGAATAATATCCGCACCCAACATGCCTTCCACTAATGGGCGATTGTTGACCACCCAAATAAAAGGCAACCCGGATTTCTCTATTCCATGAGCTAACTCGTGCATCAACTCTTGACTCAGAGTCACCTCAGTACCGAGTGCGATGTAAATCACTGATTTCTCTTTCTTATTGTCGAGCCACTCTCTCAACACTTCCCACTTCTCATCCACCTGATCATCAGCGCCACCGTGCTGACGTGGCACTGAGCTGGGTGGCAACAACCCTAGTGGAACAACGGGTTTGCCGTACAGTTTCCTGAGTAAACTGACTGAGTCGGATTCGAACTCGGGAGAGCTCCTCATGGTCACCAAGTTACAATATTGAATCGCATCCGCGAGCCTCTGAAAATCGGAGACCTCGTCGTCCATGCAGTCCCAGTGGCTGACCATCTCATGGAGCTTAAAAGCAACATTAGAAGGAAAGTCAACCCATTTCGGCACAACCGTGAATTCCTCCGGCCGCTGGCGTTGACCTCCGCGTAGCTCAGAGGGAGGGCCAAAGAAAGCCAATGAAGTGGCATTGGAGATGTTGAAGTAAACCGAGTTGATTCCGAGCTGAGTCGCGACTCGGGGTAGCCAATGGCAAATGATGTCATGGATGACCCAGTTGACGTCCGAGTGTTGGAGGAAATGCGTGAGTGGAGGCTGGAGCAAGTCGTAGGCTTTTTTGAGGTAAGGGACTTTGTGAATTGGTAGCTCGGAGGTGGACTCTGTGGATTGTGGCAAGCCTTCAATGGCGGACAGAGGAAGCTCGACGAAAGTTATGAGAGGAGATAGGGATGATTTGAGGAGGCGCTGGATGTTTTTGGGGGTGGAGATGAAGGAGACTCGGTGACCCTTTTGAGCTAAGAACTTGGAGACTTCGAGAAATGGCGTTATGTGGCCATAGGCTAGCCACGGGAACATGGCGATGTGAAGCTTCTGATTATCTTCGTTGTCCATGTTTGTTTGAATGAACACGGCACTGTCTGTGATGACAGCTGAGATATATGTGAACAATGAGTGATTGATTATTATGTGTGGTCTAATGGTAAATAGAAGTACCAAACGAGTTGTAAACTTAATTTTACTTGTTCAGTACTTAATTTTCACACTTAAAAGTTGTCACGTGCACACTGTTAGAATTCATAGTTTTAGTAATTGGTTTCTAGTATTTTGGATGTTTTTGGGAGGAAGAAAGAGATCACAGAGAGTATGAGAAAGAGAACGTTGCTCAGAAAAATAGAAAAACTGACTCTTACTGTTCATCGTGATTTTCGTATATGAGAAAAGAGAAGTAAGAAGCTTCTCTAACTGCTTTACAGGGATTAAATCCTAGCATTGAAAGTAAAGAGCACTTTTAGTATTGAAATTGCTCGTTGGTTTCTTGAACTTTTAGTCATTGGAAGATGTTGGAAAAGAGCTGGAGCCTAGACCATCAGTCAAGCAAGCTATTGCTGTGAACCAGGATTTAGCAATTTGATGACATTTCAAGTTAATTATGCCTAAACCCGGCCCGTTAATTAACTTACTAAACAGTCAAGAAACAAACCGATAATTACAGGAGTGAAGTCCTTGAATTTTTGGGCAAGCATATAATTGAATGATGCTACATCGAAACGCATTTATTTACTAGAATTGTTAATCACATCTTTGATCTTCTAAATGGTAGCAGAGGGAAGAGTATTTGTATTATTTACACAAAAAGGAAGTGACTTCCAAAAGTGGGGTGGGATCATAGTGTATTAATTCTAAACTGTGTTCTTATGTAGGGCTGCTAAGGGAAGGAATTGAAGGGCGCACAGACAGGCTATAGGGTGAGATAGGTTCTTATCACAGTGGCTCCAGTAGGATCAGAAAGTAGATGTCTGTTTCTCAAAATATTTGGTGCTATAACAAACATGTACATGGCAAAAAGCATGAGATCAGGACAAAGTGGAGCCAAGGAAACCCTGCCACATCCTGCAAATGGAAGCGCAAACCATCAATCTTTTTTGTTGCATCTGTTCAAGCTTAGTTCATGAACTAAAACAGCTAACCAATCGTACCAGGTGGGCAAGCGGAAGAAAGTATGAAATAATGTCCTGATGCCCTCAATGTCCAGTTGCAGAATAAGTGCTAGTCCAAAAAAGAAAGAATGCTCTTTGGCGCTTCCTTTCTTGCGGCCAGAGGGTGTTTCCATGCTGAAAGGAAAAGATTATATTGAATCAAATGTAATTCCAAGTTATAAATGGTCTTTAAATATTAGAAGCCACTCTAAAGACATATTCCAGTAACGGCATGAATGTTTCAAACGATTTGTAATTATATCATGTTACATGGAGAGACAGATAGATGTTCAGAGAGAGAAACATATAGGTCCAGTCCACCCCGCACCTTGCAAATTAAAATTTAAATGGGGAATGAGCCAACAACGTATATAAACCTCGCAATGTGTAATTCTTGCAAGTATTTTTGTTATTTTGTTTATGTGACTTAGAGGAATATTTTATCTACCTCTTATACATATAAAATAAGCTAAACAGCAACGATCGACTCTGACTAAAAGTTTACAAACTATGGAGAAAGTAAGAGAAGCGACAACATGTAGAGAGAGAGAGACGAGCTTCCTCTTCAAGCTAATTATCTTTCGAAAGCTAAACTTGAAACTTCGAGAATGAGGTCCAAAGGATACCAAGCCTTTAAACTTTTTGAAAAAAATATTTCATGACAGTAGAGTTATCTTTCGAAGTATGGAAATGTCTGAAACACTCATTATCTATGTTTTTAATTCTTATTGGTTTTTTATTAATTTTATTTATTATGTGGAATCCACATCAATTAAAAATATGTCCCACAAATGTCATATCTGTATTTAACAGATTAACTAACGGTTTGGCTAATGGAGGGAGTAAATTGTAGGGTTTCGGTGACGTTGAGTATGTACTAGTAAATGTTCCCAAAATCGAGTATGAACTCGTAAATGACCTTATAGTTTAAGGGGTTTTATGTAGTTTGTCCTCTCTTTTTTTAAAGTACAAGTGATTGGGGAAGGAGGGTTTACACATGACAGGACCCGATCCAAATTCCACTTTGGAATTTGCGCCGAATCCTGTGCGTATCCGACACCTAGCAGGTGCCGAACACACTTGACCAAATTGTCTTAACAAAACTTCAAAACTCTTTAGAGTTTGACTTCTGCCGAAAATTCGGCAGTCTCTCTTTTAAATTGCTTGTTGCACATGTGAAAAGTTTGGGAAATGAGGAAGGGCTACTTGATTCAAAATGTGAGAAAGGACTACTTGATTCGAAAAAAATCTTAAATCTGTTGCCAAATTATTGCATGTCATATTTTGTAAAGAAATATCTGCACTAATTTGGCTGTTTGCAATCATGCTTAGCACAACTTTAAATTTTCACTCAAGAAAAAATAAAGACGAAGAAACGACATACAACAAGTTATTTTCAAAAAGATTCAGCTGTCTGGGAAATTAATATAAACCGTAACTTTTTTCTTTGGATGATCATATGACCACATCCAACTGAAATGCCTTTATTATTGTGGACAAAGAAGAAAAAATAAATAAATAAAAGGCAAGCATCTTAAGCACAATTTGTGACAAGAGGCCCCAAGGCATTTGATTGTGCAGAGTGATTAGGTTGAAGCTGGCCATGTTTCAAGGAACCGAGTGAACTCGTCCAAGCACTTCTTGTTCAGCTCTTTGTTGCCAAAAATCTCCTTCATGGCCCATGCATTTGACCTGAGTGACTCACCTTCTTTGTCAACCATCACTCGGCGAGTCAATTCAGCCACTGAGTCACGCGTAAATGACCCATCTTGCTCGTCCCTCGGTATCTCCAACCCGACCTGTTTCCCGTGCAACAATCTCGCAATCAACCCTTGATCCGAATTTGCCCCGGAAAACAAAATAAGCACCCTTCCAAACCCGAGTGCCTCGATAACCGAACTCCAACCACAGTGAGTTAAGAAACCCCCAACCGACGAGTGACCCAGTATCTTAAGTTGAGGGGCCCAACCCCTCCACACCAAACCGCGGTCACCCACCCGAGTTTGAAACTCGGGTGGAATAATATCCGCACCCAACATGCCTTCCACTAAGAGCATGTACAGCGCCAGGGGTTGGCCCAGGCAAAAGGCAAAAATCAGCCCAAGTCCAGCTCCAGCGCGCGCAAAGCAGCCCGGGCAAGCTGCGGGTCCCACGAGCCCGGGCAGGCCCAAGGGCGAAAATCGACTGGGCTCGAGCCCGAGTTCAGGTGACGTCAGCGCTGACGTCACCACCAACGGTTACATGCCACGTGTCGGAACCGGGTGGCTCCGATTGGATTTTTTTCAGAAATCCTACGGTTCTCATTTTTTTGGCCAAAAAAATTTTAAAAAAATCCGG
>NW_018027245.1:0-1874 GCF_000346465.2 Prunus persica
CAAAACTTGGGGGAACCTAATAATATTTGTGGGAGGCGAGCCATTTTGGTGGGTTCTGAAGGAAATCCAATCTCTAGAAACTATACAAATACCCCCAACCGCCCCATTTAAAGAAGGAACTTCGGTACGAACCCTGAAATTGTCCGATTTCAAGGACCAATCGGATATCGGATTGAGTCCAAAACTTGGGGGAACATCATAAATATTGTGGGAGTAGTCATTTTGGTGGGTTTTGAGTAAAAATCCAATCCCTAGAACTATACAATACACCAACCACTCCATTTCAGACCGAACTTCGTACGAACCTGAATTGCCCGATTTCAAGGACCAATCGATATCGGATTGAGTCCAAAACTTGGGGAACATCATAATATTGTGGAAGGAGTCATTTGGTACGTTTTGAGTGAAATAAAATCCCTAGAACTATACAATACACCAACCACTCCATTTCAGAACGAACTTGGTACGAACTTGAATTGCCCGATTTCAAGGACCAATCGATATCGGATTGAGTCCAAAACTTGGGGAACATCATAATATTGTGGGAGGAGTCATTTGGTGGGTTTTGAGTGAAATCCAAATTCTAGAACTATACAATACACCAACCACCCCATTTCAAAACGAACTTCGTATGAACCTGAATTGTCCGATTTTAAGGACCAATCGATATCGGATTGAGTCTAAAACTTGGGGAACTTCATAATATTGTGGGAGGAGTCATTTGCTGGGTTTTAAGTGAAATCCAATCTCTAGAACTATACAATACACCAACCACCCCATTTCAGAACGAACTTCGTACGTACCTGAATTGTCCGATTTCAAGGACCAATCGATATCGGATTGAGTCCAAAACTTAGGGAACATCATAATATTGTGGGAGGAGTCATTTGGTGGGTTTTGAGTGAAATCCAATCTCTAGAACTATACAATACACCAACCACCCCATTTCAGAACGAACTTCGTACGAACCTGAATTGTCCGATTTCAAGGACCAATCGATATCGGATTTAGTCCAAAACTTGGGGAACACCATAATATTGTGGGAAGGAGTCATTTGGTAAGTTTTGAGTGAAATACAATCCTAGAACAATACAATACACCAACCACTCCATTTCAGAACCGAACTTTCGTGCGAACTTTGAATGTCAAATTTCGTGGACCGATCGATATCGGATTAGAGTCCAAAACTTGGGGAACATCATAATATTGTGGGAGGAGTCATTTGGTGGGTTTTGAGTGAAATCAAATCCCTAGAACTATACAATACACCAACCACTCCATTTCAGAACGAACTTGGTACGAACCTGAATTATCAAATTTCGTGGACCGATCGATATCGATTTGAGTCCAAAACTTGGGGAACATCGTAATATTGTGGGAGGAGTATTTGGTGGGTTTTGAGTGAAATCCAATCTCCAGAACTATACAATACACCAACCACCCCATTTCAGAACGAACTTCGTACGAACCTGAATTGGCCGATTTCAAGGACCAATCGATATAGGATTGAGTCCAAAACTTGGGGAACATCATAAAATTGTGGGAGGAGTCATTTGGTATGTTTTGAGTGAAATCCAATCTCTAGAACTATACAATACACCAACCACCCCATTTCAGAACGAACTTCGTACGAACCTGAATTGTCCGATTTCAAGGACCAATCGATATAGGATTGAGTCCAAAACTTGGGGAACATCATAAAATTGTGGGAGGAGTCATTTGGTGGGTTTTGAGTGAAATCCAATCTCTAGAACTATACAATACATAAACCACCCCATTTCAGAAGGAACTTCGTACGAACCTGAATTGTCCAATTTGAAGGACCAATCGATATCGGATTGAGTCCAAAACTTGGGGAACAGCATAATATTGTG
>NW_018027245.1:3435-5010 GCF_000346465.2 Prunus persica
TTTAGAACGCTCTGTCATCAAAGGTCTGATCATGTCCGATTTCAAGGACCAATCGATATCGGATTGAGTCCAAAACTTGGGGAACATCATAATATTGTGGAAGGAGTCATTTGGTAAGTTTTGAGTGAAATACAATCCCTAGAACTATACAATACACCAACCACTCCATTTCAGAACGAACTTCGTGCGAACTTTGAATTGCCCAATTTCAAGGACCAATCGATATTGGATTGAGTCCACAACTTGGGGAACATCATAATATTGTGGGAGGAGTCATTTGGTGGGTTTTGAGTGAAATCCAATCTCTAGAACTATACAATACACCAACCACCCCATTTCAGAACAAACTTCGTAGGAACCTGAATTGTCCGATTTCAAGGACGAATCGATATCGGATTGAGTCCAAAACTTGGGGAACATCATAATATTGTGGGAGGAGTCATTTGGTGGGTTTTCAGTGAAATCCAATCTCTAGTACTATACAATTGATAAGGTCATAATTTCACACATTTGCATGCCTTCTTTTCTTAGTAATTTTGTTTAGTTTCTCTTTATTTTGAGTCTCTTACCTATGTTTGTGTGTTTTGTAGGTTAGGACAGCAAAGGGGATCACATTTGATGCAATTCATGCATGTTAAGGGTTGATTGGCACAAGAGGAATATGAGCTTAATGACAGAACCAATTTGGGCCACACTCCTTGTCAGTCCAAATTCGTGGGTCATCTTGCAGGCCTCATTTCAGCAACCTACACTACTTGGATGAGGAGACATGCTTCACAGAAGTTGTTCCAATGGGTGTCTAGTATAACATATCCAAATTTCTGGCCAATTAATGATAGCTAGAGTCTTTAGCTGTCAAACACTGAACCATGCTCTAGGAGGATTTTAATATGTAGCTGCCAGCTGTTGAGCTTTGTGCTCCGCACCTCCCTTGAGCCATGTGCCTCACTTCAGCATTATTTGACTTTGGACCTGACATGTTGAGCAAATTAGGGAGGCATTTCAGCTATGGAAGTCAAAAAGGAGCAAAACATGGCATGCTTAATTATGGGGATCTTGTCTGCACAAATCAAGGACCATTTTCCAGGAATTCTGGTAGGCTACACATGGGAGACAAATCAGTATGGGAAGTCAAAAAGATGAACAAAAGTCAAGCTTTCCATAAAGAAACCAAGAAAAGTCCACAAAAGCATTTATTGGACAGCTGGAACAGTTGGCATTTATTGGGCAGCTTAGGCAATTGGGAGCAGCCAAAGGGGAGCACGAAATTGCACTCTATAAATTGAGAATTGCACACTCATTCAGAAGGAGAGGGTAGACACACACATTCATTTCATCCATTACTCTCATACACACATTCAGATTCACCATAAAGAGAGAAGGGAGCTAGTTGAAAAGAAGGGAGACCTTGGAGCTGTCATGGGAACTACCTTGCTGCCACCATCTAGTTCTTCTCCTCTCTTTATCCTATCTATGTATTTCTTATTTTCTGTATTCATAGTTATGTCTAACTAATCCATTTAGTTAGGGCTTAGGATGAAGCCCTAGTCATGAATATTCAATGTTATGGATGAT
>NW_018027245.1:5331-6379 GCF_000346465.2 Prunus persica
TTAGAGATCACGTGTGTGTAGATACCATGCATAATCACACGCTTAGGAGAATCATGCATCTGCACTAGATACCATAGGCTTGTATGCGATGATCTATTGTTGATGAAGCTTGAGTCAAATTTCTATGCATTCATAACTTGGATAGGAAAACTAGTGGTGGATTCCAAGGTTCTAACACCTTTCAATCATTGTTTCACAACTTGTTGATTGCTGCCAGTGTTTACTTTCGAGCACTTTCATTTCACTTTCTTGTTTTCATTTCAACAACAAAACCCCCCCATTTCGAGTACGTGTATGGTGCTAGGATTCTGTCCTAGACCTTGAGTAATTAGCAAGAGGCATTGTTGAATTCGACCTTGCCTTTAGCTAGTTGGTCAGTTTCTTTGTTCTTTGTTTTTCTAGCATTCTAAGTAATTTAAATTGGAACCAAGCTACCATTCTCCGTGGGATCGACCTCGTATTTACATAAGCTATACTATAAACGGTTCGTGCACTTGCGAGAATTAAAGTTGCTGTTTTTAATAACTCATTTTAGTTGTTAAGAATAGGCTCAACAACAATACACCAACCACCACATTTCAGAACGAACTTCGTACGAAGCTGAATTGTCCGATTTCATTGAATAATCGACAGCGGATTGAGTCCAAAACTTGGGGAACATCATAATATTCTGGGAGGAGTGATTTGGTGGGTTTTGAGTGAAATCCAATCTCTAGAACTATACAATACACCAACCATCCCATTTCAGAACGAAATTCGTACGAACCTGAATTGTCCGATTTCGAGGACCAATCGATATCGGATTGAGTCCAAAACTTGGAGAACATCATAATATTGTGGGAGGAGTCATTTGGTGGGTTTTAAGTGAAATCCAATCTCTAGAACTATACAATACACCAACCACACCACATTCAGAACGAACTTCGTAGGAACCCTGAATTGTCCGATTTCAAGGACCAATCGATATCGGATTGAGTCCAAAACTTGGGGAACATCATAAATATTGTGGGAGGAGTCATTTGGTGGGTTTTTAGAGAATCCCAATCTC
>NW_018027246.1:0-1118 GCF_000346465.2 Prunus persica
ATCCAATCCCTAGAACTATACAATACACCAACCACTCCATTTCAGAACGAACTTCGTAAGAACCTAAATTGTCCGATTTCAAGGGCCAATCGATATCGGATTGAGTCCAAAACTTGGGGAACATCATAATATTGTGGGAGGAGTCATTTGGTGGGTTTTGAGTGAAATCCAATCTCTAGAACTATACAATACACCAACCACCCCATTTCAGAACGAACTTCGTACGAAACTGAATTGTCCGATTTCAAGGATCAATCGATATCGGATTGAGTCCAAAACTTGGGGAACATCATAATATTATGGGAGGAGTCATTTGGTGGGTTTTGAGTGAAATTCAATCCCTAAAACTATACAATACACGAACCTCTCCATTTCAGAACGAACTTCGTACGAAATTTAATTGTCAAATTTCGTGGACCATCGAATTGAGTCCAAAACTTGGGGAGCATCATAATATTGTGGGAGGAGTCATTTGGTGTGTTTTGAGAGAAATGCAATCTTTAGAACTATACAATACACCAACCACCCCATTTCAGAACGAACTTCGTACGAACCTAAATTGTCCAATTTCAAGGACCAATCGATATAGGATTGAGTCCAAAACTTGGTGAACATCATAATATTGTGGGAGGAGTCATTTGGTGGGTTTTGAGTGAAATCCAATCGCTAGAACTATACAATACACCAACCACCCCATTTCAGAACGAACTTCGTACGAACCTGAATTGTCCGATTTGAAGGACCAATCGGTATCGGATTGAGTCCAAAACTTGGGGAACGTCATAATATTGTGGGAGGAGTCATTTGGTGGGTTTTGAGTAACCAATCCCTAGAACTATACTATACACCAACCACCCCATTTCAGAATGAAGTTCGTACGAACCTGAATTGTCCGATTTCAAGGACCAATCGATATCGGATTGAGCCCAAAACTTGGGGAACAAGATAATACTGTGGGAGGAGTCATTTGGTGGGGTTTGAGTGAAATCCAATGCCTAGAACTATACAATAAAGCAACCACTCCATTTCAGAACGAACTTCGTACGAAATTTAATTGTCAAATTTCGTGGACCATCGGATTGAGTCCAAAACTTGTGGAGCATCATAATATTGTGGGA
>NW_018027246.1:2723-4409 GCF_000346465.2 Prunus persica
TCGATATCAGATTGAGTCCAAAACTTGGGGAACATCATAATATTGTGGGAGGAGTCATTTGGGGGGTTTTGAGTGAAATACAATCTCTAGAACTATACAATACACCAACCACCCGATTTATGAATGAACTTCGTACGAACCTGAATCGTCCGATTTCAAGGACTAATCGATATCGGATTGAGTCCAAAACTTGGGGAACATCATCATATTGTGGGAGGAGTCATTTGGTGGGTTTTGAGTGAAATCCAATCCCTAGAACTATACAATACACCAACCACCCCATTTCAGAACGAACTTCGTACGAACTCGAATTGCCCAATTTCAAGGACCAATCGATATCGGATTGAGTCCAAAACTTGGGGAACATCATAATATTGTGGGAGGAGTCGTTTGGTGGGTTTTGAGTGAAATCCAATCTCTAGAACTATACAATACACCAACCACCCCATTTCACAACGAACTTCGTACGAACCTGAATTGTCCGATTTCAAGGACCAATCGATATCGGATTGAGTCCAAAACTTGGGGAACAACATAATACTGTGGGAGGATTAATTTGGTGGGTTTTGAGTGAAATCCAATCCCTAGAACTATACATTAAACCAACCACTCCATTTCAGAACGAACTTCATACGAAATTTAATTGTGAAATTTCGTGGACCATCGGATTGATTCCAAAAGTTGGGGAGCATCATAATATTGTGGGAGGAGTCATTTGGTGTGTTTTGAGAGAAATCCAATCTCTAGAACTATACAATACACCAACCACCCCATTTATGAACGAACTTCGTACGAACCTGCATTGTCCGATTTCAAGGACCAATCGATATCGGATTGAGTCCGAAACTTTTGGAACATCATAATATTGTGGGAGGAGTCATTTGGTGGGTTTTGAGTGAAATCCAATCTCCAGAACTATACAATACACAAACCACCGCATTTCAGAACGAACTTCGTACAAACCTGAATTGTCCGATTTCAAGGACTAATCGATATCGGATTGAGTCCAAAACTAAGGGAACATCATCATATTGTGGGAGGAGTCATTTGGTGGGTTTTGAGTGAAATCCAATCCCAAGAACTATATAATACACCAACCACTCCATTTCAGAACGAACTTCGTACGAACTTGAATTGCCCGATTTCATTGACCAATCGATATCAGATTGAGTCCAAAACTTGGGGAACATCATAATATTGTGGGAGGAGTCATTTGGGGGGTTTTGAGTGAAATACAATCTCTAGAACTATACAATACACCAACCACCCGATTTATGAACGAACTTCGTACGAACCTGAATCGTCCGATTTCAAGGACTAATCGATATCGGATTGAGTCCAAAACTTGGGGAACATCATCATATTGTGGGAGGAGTCATTTGGTGGGTTTTGAGTGAAATCCAATCCCTAGAACTATACAATACACCAACCACCCCATTTCAGAACGAACTTCGTACGAACTCGAATTGCCCAATTTCAAGGACCAATCGATATCGGATTGAGTCCAAAACTTGGGGAACATCATAATATTGTGGGAGGAGTCGTTTGGTGGGTTTTGAGTGAAATCCAATCTCTAGAACTATACAATACACCAACCACCCCATTTCACAACGACTTCGTACGACCCTGAATTGTCCGATTTCAGGACCAATCGATATCGGATTGAGTCCAAACTTGGGGAACATC
>NW_018027246.1:8180-9192 GCF_000346465.2 Prunus persica
TGGACCGATCGATATCGGGATTTAGTCCAAAACTTGGGGAAACATCATAATATTGTGGGAGGAGTCATTTGGTGGGTTTTGAGTGAAATCAAATCCCTAGAACTATACAATACACCAACCACCTCATTTATGAACGAACTTCGTATGAACCTGCATTGTCCGATTTGAAGGACCAATCGGTATCGGATTGGCTCCAAAACTTGGGGAACATCATAATATTGTGGGAGGAGTCATTTGGTGGGTTTTGAGTGAAATCCAATCTCTAGACCTATACAATACACCAACAACCCCATTTCAGAACGAACTTCGTTCGAACCTGAATTGTCCGATTTCAAAGACCAATCGATATCGGATTGAGTCCAAAACTTGGGGAACATCATAATATTGTGGGAGGAGTTATTTCGTGGGTTTTGGGTGAAATCCAATCACTAGAACTATACAATACACCAACTACTCCATTTCAGAACGAACTTCGTACGAACCTGAATTGTCCGATTTTAAGGACCAATCGATATCGGATTGAGTCCAAAACTTGGGGAATATCATAATATTGTGGGAGGAGTCATTTGGTGGGTTTTGAGTGAAATCAAATCCCTAGAACTATACAATACACCAACCACCTCATTTATGAACGAACTTCGTATGAACCTGCATTGTCCGATTTGAAGGACCAATCGGTATCGGATTGACTCCAAAACTTGGGGAACATCATAATATTGTGGGAGGAGTCATTTGGTGGGTTTTGAGTGAAATCCAATCTCTAGAACTATACAATACACCAACAACCCCATTTCAGAACGAACTTCGTTCGAACCTGAATTGTCCGATTTCAAGGACCAATCGATATCGGATTGAGTCCAAAACTTGGGGAACATCATAATATTGTGGGAGGAGTTATTTCGTGGGTTTTGGGTGAAATCCAATCACTAGAACTATACAATACACCAACCACTCCATTTCAGAACGAACTTCGTACGAACCTGAATAGTCCGATTCAAGGACCAATCGATAT
>NW_018027246.1:9719-10371 GCF_000346465.2 Prunus persica
GGGTTTTGAGTGAAATACAAATCCCTAGATCTATACAAATACACCCACCACTCCCATTTTCAGAAACGAACTTCGTACGAACCTGAATTGTCCGATTTTCCAAGGACCCAATCGGATATCGGATTTGAGTCCAAAAACTTGGGCAAACATCATAATATTGGGGGGAGTCATTTTGGTGGGGTACAATACAATACACCAACCACCCCATTTCAGAACGAACTTCGTACGAACCTGAATTGTCCGATTTCAAGTACCAATCGATATCGGATTGAGTTCAAAACTTGCGGAACATCATAATATTGTGGAGGAGTCATTTGGTGGGTTTTGAGTGAAATCCAATCTCTAGAACTGTACATTCCCCCACCACCCCATTTCAGAAAGAACTTCGTACGCACACTAATTGTCCTATTCCAAGGTCCAATCGATATCGGCTTGAGTCCAAAACTTGGGGAACATCATAATATTGTGGGACTTGGTGGGTTTTGAGTGAAATCCAATCCCTAGACCTATACAATACACCAAAGACTCCAATCAGAACGAACTTCGTAGGAACTTGAGTTGCCCGATTTCATTGACCAATTGATATCGGATTGAGTCCAGAACGTCGGGACCATCATCATAGTGTGGGAGGAG
The DNA here is from genome assembly GCF_000346465.2 of Prunus persica. Classification (NCBI taxonomy): domain Eukaryota; kingdom Viridiplantae; phylum Streptophyta; class Magnoliopsida; order Rosales; family Rosaceae; genus Prunus; species Prunus persica. The sequence continues at coordinate 10,353 of NW_018027246.1, forward strand.
TCATTTGGTGGGTTTTGAG
>NW_018027247.1:0-984 GCF_000346465.2 Prunus persica
CGTCGTCTTTATTGATTACCACGACAGTTTTTTCACCGTCGTTTAAATACTTTTAAGACGACGTTTTATTCCTTAAACCGTCGTCTTTATTGAATTACCACGTCATTTTTTTTATTTCTTTAAACAGGTTATTGAAGTTGGTGATTATTCAAATATGGAGGCGCCATCTTCTTTAAAAACCCTTTGTCGTTTTGTGGAAATGACACTCCTGCCTGAGGATAAGACACTCCAATTTACAATTGATATGGAGGTGTTTGGTGGTGAGCGCAATACCTTCCTCCTGCCTGAAGATATTACACAATTTGCAGGCATGGAAGAAATTGGAGCTACTGTATTGGCTGTATATATGAGGTTTGTACTTCTAAAATAATACCTCGTTGGTTTATATATTGCGTCGTCTTAACTAACTAACCACGTCGTCTTAACTAACTACCGTCGTGATAAATATATTATAACGTCCTCATCTATTTCAGTACGTCGTGTGAAATATTATAATACGTCGTTTTTTTTATACATAACCGTCGTGTTTTTTTGTGCTGACTTGTTTATATTATTTTATGTATTTAGGTACTTACACGATGTTTTGAAACAAGCCAATATGTGCAGCATGGTTGGCTTTATCGACCCTGCTTCAGTTAGTGCCAACTCTGGCACAATAACTGAAAGATCACGACTGGTAGCAGCTCGACTTCAGAAGACAGACGGTGAACAGATTTTCATGAAGCCTTACAATCCAGGGTTAGTCTCCTTAGGATTTTGTTTTTATGATTTTCAATAAATGACAGCTTATAAACTAACCACGTCGGTGTTTTATTTTATTTAGTCGTTTGAAACTACTAACCACGTCGGTATTTATTTATCGTCGTGATAAATATATAATGTCGTCGTTATCTACTTTATTTCGTCGTGTGAAATACTATAATACGTCGTTTTTGTAAATAACCGTCGTTTTTATATTAATTTTGTGCAGCCGTCATTGGATCT
>NW_018027247.1:7783-8933 GCF_000346465.2 Prunus persica
AAATCGAAGTGGAAAATTTATGTTGCGGGTCCGTTTTTAAATAAGAGACGTAGTAGATTTCAATAACGTCGTCTTCTCATGTATTTAAAGACGTCATATTTTTTCTTGTCGTGTAAATTATATTTAACGGCGTAGTATTTTAGTTGTCGTCGTTGTATGTATATCTTGCGGCCTTGTTCTTTTAATATGTGTCATATTTTTCCTTTTTAACGACGGTGATTTTTTTGAGTTGGTCGTCTATTCTCATCCTCGACTATTTTCTAGAACTTTAGCAGACTAAACACGTCTGTTTTTATTTTTTTCCGACGTTGTTTTATTTAACAACGTCTAATATTTATCGTCGTTGTTTGTTTCTGAAAATAGGACGTATAAATTTTGTAATACGACTCTCATATATTTGTAACCGACGTTGTTTAGTTTTTCAACGTCTACTCTATAAACACATACGTCGTAAATAATGACACTGACAACTATTTCCACGTCATCTTTTATCGAAAAATCGAAGTGGAAAATTAATTTTACGACGGTTGTTTTTATATATGCGACGTAGTAGGTATCAATAACGTCGTCTTCTAATGTATTTAAAGACGTCATATTTTTTATTGTCGTGAAAATTATATTTAACGTCGTCGTATTTTTATTTTCGTCGTTGTATGTCTATCTTGCGGCCTTGTTCTCTTAATATGTGTCATATTTTTCCTTTTTAACGACGGTTTTTTAAGAGAGTTGGTCGTCTATTATCATCCTCGATTGCTTTTTTTAGATCTTTTTGCAGTACAAAGACGTCGTTTTGTATTTGTTGATGACGTTGTATAGTTTAACAACGACGGTTATTTAGCGTCGTGGTTTATGAGGGAAAAGATGACGGTGGATTCCACGACCATTGAAAAACCCAATACACGACGGTGATTTACCGTCGTCTTTGTGCTTTTTTGTAGTAGTGAGCTAAACCAATATTATTTTGCACATACGACCCCACATCCCCATGTGAGGCTACAGAAGTGTTTCCAAAACGAAACATGATATTTCAAAACGAAGCTATGTATAGAATAGAGTCATTTGTATTTGCTTTCACAATAACATTTGATTTGTGAAAGCATTTTATATTTATACATTCTGATATTCTAACAAATAAATTGACTAAACTGGC
>NW_018027247.1:9617-11316 GCF_000346465.2 Prunus persica
GAGTTCACCGACTTATTTCGGCAGAAAAAGCTCGATGAACAACTCCTCAACAAGCTGAAGACGACGCTGTTGACCTTGTCCGTAGTGCTTAATGATGCAGAGGAGAAGCAAATTGAGGAACCTTTAGTGAGAGACTGGCTTGACAATCTCAGACATAATGTCTTGGCTGCGGAGGACTTACTGGATGAAATCGACACTGAAGCTTGCGATGCAAACTGGAAGAAGGTGAAGGTCAAACCCACAATTTAACCAAGAAGGTACGTGATTTTTATCAACGCATGAATGTTGAGATGAAAGATTTATTAGAAAGATTAGAACAATTTGTACAAGAGAAAAGTGCTCTTGGTTTGAGAGAAGGTGCTGGGAGGAAGGTTTCACAAAGAACAACAACTTCCTTGGTTCATGAACCTTGTGTCTATGGTAGAGATGAAGTCAAGGAAAATCTGTTGCAAATTTTGTTATCTGATGATGCAAGCAAGGATGATGTGTCTGTCCTCACCATTGTTGGAATGGGCGGGGTAGGCAAGACAACCCTTGCCCGACTGCTTTACAATGACGATAAGGTGAAAGAACATTTTCCACTTCAAGCTTGGGTTTGTGTTTCGGAAGACTATGATTCTAATAGGATAACTAAAACTCTTCTAGAGTCAGTCACTTCAAAGTCTTCTGATAAGACAGATCTAAATTTGCTTCAAGTTGAATTAAGAGAAAAACTCCAGGGAAAGAAATTCTTATTTGTGTTGGATGACCTATGGAATGAGAAATATGGTGATTGGAAACGCCTCCAAACTCCTTTTACTTCTGGGGCAAGGGGAAGTAAAGTCATTGTAACAACACGGAGCCAACATGTAGTATCTGTCCTGCAAAGTGTTCATGTTCATCACTTGGAACCCTTGTCGCACGAAGATTGCTGGTTCTTACTTGCAAAACATGCATTTGGAAATGAAAATTGCAGTGATCCAAACTTGGAAGAAATTGGCAAGAAAATTGCACACAAGTTCAATGGGTTGCCTTTAGCTGCAGAAACACTTGGGGGTTTGTTACGTTGCAATATAGATTCAGAGGAATGGAATACAATACTAAATAGCAGTATTTGGGAGCTACCCTATGATAAATGTGACATTCTTCCGGCTCTTGGGTTGAGTTACCATTATCTCTCCTCCCAGTTAAAACGATGCTTTGTTTATTGTTCAATTTTTCCAAAGGATTATGAGTTTAAAAAGGAAGATATAGTTCAATTTTGGATCGCAGAAGGTTTAATTCCAAAAGCTGACAATGGAAAGAGCATAGAAGCGGTAGCTAGAAAATACTTTGATGAGCTGTTGGCACGATCGCTATTTCAAAAGTCAAGCAAATCCGGTTTCACAATGCATGATCTCATTAATGACTTGGCCATGTTCATGTGTAAGGCATTTTGCCTTAGGCTAGAAGGGGGGGAATCACATGACGTAGAAAAAGTTCGGCATTTTTCATATGCTATAGAAAGATTTGATGCAGCTCCAAAATTTAAGCCATTACATGGGGCTAAGTTTATGCGGACCTTTCTACAAGATTTGTTGCCATCACTAAGATGTTTACGGGTGTTATCATTGTCACGTTATCGAAATGTTACTGTGTTACCTGATTCTATTGCAAACCTCATTCACTTGCGCTACTTGGATCTTTCCCATACCGCTATTGTTTCTCTCTCCTTGAATTG
>NW_018027247.1:12605-13173 GCF_000346465.2 Prunus persica
AGAAGAAGTCGCTGTTGAGAATCTTAGCCATCTCAATGACTTGCATAGTCTCTAAATGTCCAAAAATGGTGGGTGTTCACGAGGGAGAATCGCCCACTCCCCGCGTGACTCACTTCGTAGTCAGAGACTGCGAGAATGAGAAGTCATAGCCCGAAAGCCTTCACGCCGTCACAACCCTGCGATATTTGTCGATATGGAATAGTCTGAATCCGGAATCATTCGCAAAAGATGGGGGTGGGCCTCCCGACCTCCGTTCTTTTAGCCTTTGGAAGTGTAAGAGCCTGAGGGCTTCATCAGTGGGAGAGTGATGGGGTTCGCAAGCACTTGACTCCCTTGAGATCGATGGAAGTGACCATGTCTTGGAGACGTTGCTGTTCCCTGCCACTCTTCACACTCTGTTGCATCTTTGATCTATCAACTCTGAAATCTTTGGACGGAAAGGGTCTTGGACACCTCCCTTCTCTTCAAAAGCTAGAAATTGACAGCTGTCCAAGTCTGGAATTACTGCCAGGAGAGGAACTTCAACACCTCACTTCTCTTCAAACTCTAATTATTAGTTCGACTGGCA
>NW_018027248.1:0-724 GCF_000346465.2 Prunus persica
ATCCTATCTTTAGAACTATACAATACACCAACCATCCCATTTCAGAACGAACTTCGTACGAACCTGAATTGTCCGATTTCAAGGACCAATCGATATCGGATTGAGTCCAAAACTTGGGGAACATCATAATATTGTCGGAGGAGTCATTTGGTCGGTTTTGAGTGAAATCCAATCTCTAGAACTATACAATACACCAACCACCCCATTTCAGAACGAACTTCGTACGAACTTGAATCGCCCGATTTGAAGGACCGATCGATATCGGATTGGGTCCAAAACTTGGGGAACATCATAATATTGTGGGAGGAGTTATTTGGTGGGTTTTGAGTGAAATCCAATATCTAGAACTATACAATACACCAACCACCCCATTTCAGAACGAACTTCGTACGAACTTGAATTGCCCGATTTCAAGGACCAATCGATATCGGATTGAGTCCAAAACTTGGAGAACATCATAATATTGTGGAAGGAGTCATTTGGTAAGTTTTGAGTGAAATACAATCCCTAGAACTATACAATACACCAACCACTCCATTTCAGAACAAACTTCGTACGAACTTGAATTTGCCCGATTTCAAGGACCAATCGATATCGGATTGAGTCCAAAACTTGGGGAACATCATAATATTGTGGGAAGGAGTCATTTGGTAAGTTTTGAGAGAAATTCAATCCCTAGAACTATACAATACACCGACCACTCCATTTCAGACGAACTTCGTAC
>NW_018027248.1:828-1003 GCF_000346465.2 Prunus persica
TGAAGTCCAATCTCTAGAACTATACAATACACAAGGCACCCCATTTCAGAACGAACTTCGTACTAACCTTAATTTGTCCGATTTCAAGGACCAATCGATATCGGATTGATTCCAAAACTTGGGGAACATCATAATATTCTGGGAGAAGTCATTTGGTGGGTTTTGAGTGAAATCC
>NW_018027248.1:1103-2384 GCF_000346465.2 Prunus persica
TTGAATCGCCCGATTTCAAGGACCAATCCACTATCAAGATAGAGTCCAAACTTGGGGAACATCATAATATTTTGGGAGGAATCATTTGGTAAGTTTTGAGTGAAATACAATCCCTAGAACTATACAATACACCAACCACCCCATTTCAGAACGAGCTTCGTACGAACCTGGATTGTCCGATTTCAAGGACCAATCGATGTCGGATTGAGTCCCAACTTGGGGAACATCATAATATTGTGGAAGGAGCCATTTGGTAAGTTTTGAGTGAAATACAATCCCTAGAACTATACAATACACCAACCACTCCATTTCAGAACGAACTTCGTACGAACTTGAATTTGCCCGATTTCAAGGACCAATCGATATCGGATTGAGTCCAAAACTTGGGGAACATCATAACGTTGTGGGAGGAGTCATTTGGTGGGTTTTGAGTGAAATCCAATCTCTACAACTATACAATACACCAACCACCACATTTCAGAGCGAACTTCGTACGAACCTGAATTGTCCGATTTCATTGACCAATTGATACAGGATTGAGTCCAAAACTTGGGGAACATCATAATATTCTGGGAGGAGTCATTTGGTGGGTTTTGAGTGATATCCAATCTCTAGACTATACAATACACCAACCATCTCATTTTACAACCTTCGTATGAACTTGAATCGCCCGACTTCAGACCAATCGATATCGATTCAGTCCAAAACTTGGGGAACCTCATAATATTGTGGGAGGAATCATTTGGTAAGTTTTGAGTGAAATCCAATCTCTAGACCTATACAATACACCAACCACCCCATTTCAGAATCAACTTCGTACGAACCTAAATTGTTAAATTTCTTGGACCGATCGATATCGGATTGAGTCCAAAACTTGGGGAACATCGTAATATTGTGGAAGGAGTCATTTGGTGGGTTTTGAGTGAAATCCTATCCCTAGAACTATACAATACACCAACCACTACATTTCAGATCGAACTTCGTACGAACCTGAATTGTCCGATTTCAAGCCCCAATCGATATCGGATTGAGTCCAAAACTTTCGGAACATCATAATATTGTGGGAGGAGTCATTTGGTGGGTTTTGAGTGAAATCTAATCTCCAGAACTATACAATACACCAACCACCCCATTTCAGAACGAACTTCGTACGAACCTGAATTGTCCGATTTCGAGGACCAATCGATATCGGATTGAGTCCAAAACTTTGGGAACATCATAATATTGTGGGAGGAGTCATTTGGTGGGTTTTGAGTGAAATCCAATCTCTAGAACTGTACA
>NW_018027248.1:3341-4474 GCF_000346465.2 Prunus persica
GTACGAACCTGAATTGTCCAATTTCAAGGACCAATCGATATCGGATTGAGTCCAAAACTTGGGGAACATCATAATATTGTCGGAGGAGTAATTTGGTGGGTTTTGAGTGAAATCCAATCTCTAGAACTATACAATACACAAACCACCCCATTTCAGAACGAACTTCGTACGAACCTGAATTGTCCGATTTCAAGGACCAATCGATATCGGATTGAGTCCAAAACTTGGGGAACATCATAATATTGTGGGAGGAGTCATTGGGTGGGTTTTGAGTGAAATACAATCCATAGAACTATACAATACACCAACCATTACATTTCAGAACAAACTTCGTAGGAACCTGAATTGTCCGATTTCAAGCCCCAATCGATACCGGATTGAGTCCAAAACTTGGGGAACATCATAATATTGTCGGAGGAGTCATGTGGTAGGTTTTGAGTGAAATCAAATCTCTAGAACTATACAATATACCAACCACCCCATTTCAGAACGAACTTCGTACGAACACGAATTGTCCTATTTCAAGGACCAATCGATATCGGATTGAGTCCAAAACTTGGGGAACATCATAATATTGTGGAAGGAGTCATTTGGTAAGCTTTGAATGAAATATAATCCCTAGAACTATACAATACACCAACCACTCTATTTCAGAACGAACTTCGTACGAACTTCAATTACCCGATTTCAAGGACCAATCGATATCGGATTGAGTCCAAAACATGGGGAACATCATAATATTGTGGGAGGAGTCATTTGGTGGGTTTTGAGTGAAATCCAATCTCGAGAACTATACAACCCACCAACCACTCCATTTCGAAACGAACTTCGTACGAACTTGAATTGCCCGATTTCAAGGACCAATCGATACCGGATTGAGTCCAAAACTTGGGGAAAATCATAATATTGGGGGAGGAGTCATTTGGTGGGTTTTGAGTGAAATCCAATCCCTAGAACTATACAATACACCAACCACCCCGTTTTCAGAACGAACTTCGTACGAACCCTGAATTGTCCGATTACAAGGACCAATCGATATCGGATGGCGTCCCAAAACTCTGGGAACGTCTAATATTGTCGGGAGGAGTCTTTTGGGGGGGTTTTGAGTGAAATCCCAATCTCTAGAACTATAC
>NW_018027248.1:5417-6486 GCF_000346465.2 Prunus persica
GGAGTCATTTGGTAAGTTTTGAAGTGAAATACAATCCTAGAACTATACAATACACAACCCACCCCATTTCAGAACGAACTTCGTACGAACCTGAATTGTCCGATTTCAAGGACCAATCGATATCGGATTGAGTCCAAAACTTGGAGAACATCATAATATTGTGGAAGGAGTCATTTGGTAAGTTTTGAGTGAAATACAATCCCTAGAACTATACAATACACCAATCACTCCATTTCAGAACGAACTTCGTACGAACTTGAATTTGCCCGATTTCAAGGACCAATCGATATCGGATTGAGTCCAAAACCTGGGGAACATCATAACGTTGTGGGAGGAGTCATTTGGTGGGTTTTGAGCGAAATCCAATCTCTACAACTATACAATACACCAACCACCACATTTCAGAGCGAACTTCGTACGAACCTGAATTGTCCGATTTCATTGACCAATTGATACAGGATTGAGTCCAAAACTTGGGGAACATCATAATATTATGGGAGGAGTCATTTGGTGGGTTTTGAGTGAATTCCAATCTCTAGAACTATACAATACACCAACCATCCCATTTCAGAACTTCGTATGAACTTGAATCGCCCGACTTCAAGGACCAATCGATATCGGATTCAGTCCAAAACTTGGGGAACCTCATAATATTGTGGGAGGAATCATTTGGTAAGTTTTGAGTGAAATCCAATCTCTAGACCTATACAATACACCAACCACCCCATTTCAGAATCAACTTCGTACGAACCTAAATTGTTAAATTTCTTGGACCGATCGATATCGGATTGAGTCCAAAACTTGGGGAACATCGTAATATTGTGGAAGGAGTCATTGGTGGGTTTTGAGTGAAATCCTATCCCTAGAACTATACAATACACCAACCACTACATTTCAGATGAACTTCGTACGAACTTGAATTGTCTGATTTCAAGCCCCAATCGATATCGGATTGAGTCCAAAACTTTCGGAACATCATAATATTGTGGGAGGAGTCATTTGGTGGGTTTTGAGTGAAATCTAATCTCCAGAACTATACAATACACCAACCACCCCATTTCAGAACGAA
>NW_018027249.1:0-828 GCF_000346465.2 Prunus persica
TAAACCCACCAAATTACTCCTCCAACAATATTATGTTGTTCCCCAAGTTTTGGACTCAATCCGATATCGATTGGTCTTTTAAATCGAACAATTCAGGTTCGTACGAAGTTCGTTCTGAAATGGGGTGGTTGGTGTATTCTATAGTTCTAGAGATTGGATTTCACTCAAAACCCACCAAAGGACTCCTCCCACAATATTATGATGTTCCCCTAGTTTTGGACTCAATTCGATATCGATTGGTCCTTGAAATCGGACAATTCAGGTTCGTACGAAGTTCGTTCATAAATGGGGTGGTTGGTGTATTGTATAGTTCTACAGATTGGATTTGACTCAAAACCCACCAAATGACTCCTCCCACAATATTACGATGTTCCCCAAGTTTTGGACTCAATCCGATATCGAGTGGCCCACGAAATTTGACAATTCAGGTTCGTACGAAGTTCGTTCTGAAATGGGGTGTTTGGTGTATTGTATAGTTCAAGAGATTGGATTTCACTCAAAACCCACCAAATGACTCGTCCCACAATATTATGATGTTCCCCAAGTTTTGGACGCAATCCGATATCGATTGGTCCTTGAAATCGGACAATACAGGTTCGTACGAAGTTCGTTCTTAAATGGGGTGGTTGGTGTATTGTATAGTTCAAGGGATTGTATTTCACTCAAAACTTTCCAAATGACTCCTCCCACAATATTATGATGTTTCCCAAGTTTTGGACTCAACGCGATACCAATTGGTCCTCGAAATCGGACAATTCAGGTTCGTATGAAGTTCGTTCATAAATGGGGTGGTTGGTGTATTGTACAGTTCTAGAGATTGGATCTCAC
>NW_018027249.1:998-1806 GCF_000346465.2 Prunus persica
AAGCCGCCAAATAACTCCTCCCAGAATATTGTGATGTTCGCCAAGTTTTGGACTCAATCCGATATCGATTGGTCCTTGAAATCGGACAATTCAGGTTCGTACGAAGTTCGTTCTGAAATGGGGTGGTTAGTGTATTGTATAGTTCTAGAGATTGGATTTGACTCAAAACCCGCCAAATAACTCCTCCCAGAATATGGTGATGTTCCCCAAGTTTTGGACTCAATCCGATATCGATTGGTCCTTGAAATCGGACAATTCAGGTTTGTACGAAGTTCGTTCTGAAATGGGGTGGTTAGTGTATTGTATAGTTCTAGAGATTGGATTTCACTCAAAACCCACCAAATTACTCCTCCAACAATATTATGTTGTTCCCCAAGTTTTGGACTCAATCCGATATCGATTGGTCTTTTAAATCGAACAATTCAGGTTCGTACGAAGTTCGTTATGAAATGGGGTGGTTGGTGTATTCTATAGTTCTAGAGATTGGATTTCACTCAAAACCCACCAAATGACTCCTCCCACAATATTATGATGTTCCCCAAGTTTTGGACTCAATCCGATATCGATTGGTCTTTTAAATCGAACAATTCAGGTTCGTACGAAGTTCGTTCTGAAATGGGGTGGTTGGTGTATTCTATAGTTCTAGAGATTGGATTTCACTCAAAACCCACCAAATGACTCATCCCACAAGATTATGATATTCCCCAACTTTTGGATTCAATCCGATACCGATTGGTCAATGAAATCGGACAATTCGGGTTCGTACGAAGTTCGTTCTGAAATGGAGTGGTTTCGTGTATTGTATAGT
>NW_018027249.1:2671-4351 GCF_000346465.2 Prunus persica
TAACTCCTCCCAGATATTGTGATGTTCCCCAAGTTTTGGACTCAATCCGATATCAATTGGTCCTTGAAATCGGACAATTCAGGTTCGTACGAAGTTCGTTCTGAAATGGGTGGGTTGGTGTATTGTATAGTTCTCGAGATTGGATTTCACTCAAAAGCCGCCAAATAACTCCTCCCGGAATATTGTGATATTCCCCAAGTTTTGGACTCAATCCGATATCGATTGGTCCTTGAAATCGGACAATTCAGGTTCGTACGAAGTTCGTTCTAAAATGGGGTGGTTAGCGTATTGTATAGTTCTAAAGATTGGATTTCACTCAAAACCCACCAAATGACTCCTCCCACAATATTGTGTTGTTCCCCAAGTTTTGGACTCAATCCGATATCGATTGGTCCTTGAAATCGGACAATTCAGGTTCGTACGAACTTCGTTCTTAAATGGGGTGGTTGGTGTATTGTATAGTTCTAGGGATTGTATTTCACTCAAAACTTTCCAAATGACTCCTCCCACAATATTATGATGTTTCCAAGTTTTGGACTCCATGCGATACCGATTGGTCCTTGAAATCGGACAATTCCGGTTCGTACAAAGTTCGTTCGTAAATGGGATTGTTGGTGTATTGTATAGTTCTAGAGATTGGATTTCACTCAAAACCCACCAAATGACTCCTCCCCCAATATTATGTTGTTCCCCATGTTTTGGACTCAATCCTATATCGATTGGTCCTTGAAATCGGACAATTCAAGTTCTTATGAAGTTCGTTCTGAAATGGGGTGGTCGGTGTATTGTATAGTTCTAGAGATTGGATTTGACTCAAAACCCGCCAAATAACTCCTCCCCGAATATGGTGATGTTCCCCAAGTTTTGGACTCAATCCGATATCGATTGGTCCTTGAAATCGGACAATTCAGGTTTGTATGAAGTTCGTTCTGAAATGGGGTGGTTAGTGTATTGTATAGTTCTAGAGATTGGATTTCACTCAAAACCCACCAAATGACTCCTCCCCCAATATTATGTTGTTCCCTAGGTTTTGGACTCAATCCGATATCAATTGGTGAATGAAATCGGACAATTCAGGTTCCTACGAAGTTCGTTCTGAAATGGGGTGGTTGGTGTATTGTATGGGTCTAGAGATTGATTCCACTCGGAACCCACCAAATGACTCCTCCCACAATATTATGATGTTCCCCATGTTTTGGACTCAATCCGATATCGATTGGTCCTTGAAATCGGACAATTCAAGTTCGTACGAAGTTCGTTCTGAAATGGGGTGGTTCGTGTATTGTATAGTTCGAGAGATTGGATTTCACTCAAAACACACCAAATGACTCCTCCCACAATATTATGATGTTCCCCAAGTATTGGACTCAATCCGATATCGATTAGTCCTTGAAATCGGACAATTCAGGTTCGTAAGAAGTTCGTTCTGAAATGGGGTGGTTGGTGTATTGTATATTTCTAGAGATTGGATTCCACTCAAAACCCACCAAATGACTCCTCCCACAATATTATGATGTTCCATAAGTTTTGGACTCAATCTGATATCGATTGGTCAATGAAATCGGACAATTCAGGTTCGTATGAAGTTCATTCTGAAATGGGGTGGTTGGTGTATTGTATAGTTCTAGAGATTGGATTTCACTCAAAACCTGCCAAATGACTCCTCCCAGAATATTGTGA
>NW_018027249.1:4451-5495 GCF_000346465.2 Prunus persica
GGTTAGTGTATTGTATAGTTCTAGAGATTGGATTTCACTCAAAACCCACCAAATGACTCCTCCCACAATATTATGATGTTTCCCCAAAGTTTTGGACTCAATCCGATATCGATTAGTCCTTGAAATCGGACAATTCAGGTTCGTACGAAGTTCGTTCTGAAATGGGGTGGTTGGTGTATTGTACAGTTCTAGAGATTGGATTCCCCTCAAAACCCACCAAATGACTCGTCCCACAATATTATGATGTTCCCCTAAGTTTTGGACTCAATTCGATATCGATTGGTCCTTGAAATCGGACAATTCAGGTTCGTACGAAGTTCGTTCATAAATGGGGTGGTTGGTGTATTGTATAGTTCTACAGATTGGATTTTGACTCAAAACCCACCAAATGACTCCTCCCACAATATTACGATGTTCCCCAAGTTTTGGACTCAATCCGATATTGAGTGGCCCACGAAATTTGACAATTCAGGTTCGTACGAAGTTCGTTCTGAAATGGGGTGGTTGGTGTATTGTATAGTTCCAGAGATTGGATTTCACTCAAAACCCACCAAATGACTCGTCCCACAATATTATGATGTTCCCCAAGTTTTGGACTCAATCCGATATCGATTGGTCCTTGAAATCGGACAATTCAGGTTCGTACGAAGTTTGTTCTGAAATGGGGTGGTTGGTGTATTGTATAGTTCTAGAGATTGGATTTCACTCAAAACCCACCAAATGACTCCTCCCACAATATTATGTTGTTCCCTAGGTTTGGGACTCAATCCGATATCAATTGGTCCTTGAAATCGAACGATTCAGGTTCGTACGAAGTTCGTTCATAAATGGGGTGGTTGGTGTATTGTATAGTTCTACAGTTGGATTTCACTCTAAACCCATCAAATGCTCCGCGTACAATATTGTGTGTTTCACCGAGTTGTGACTCGACTATGATTCTGTAATGATTTAAATCGCTCGAGGCGGGAGGGTGAAAGGGTCGCTTGGGCTTATGCTTGAGGGGGTACTGTATAGTTCTAGAGATTGGATTTCACTCAAAACCCA
>NW_018027250.1:0-4346 GCF_000346465.2 Prunus persica
ACTGCCATTTCCTTGCTGTTCAGTCTGAAACGTCGTCGTGTCGTTTTTGTTGCAGATGACGAGGGTGAGACGAAGCATCTAGAAGCCCTAGAAGGAGCATCGACGCGTCTCCGTCTCTTCCAGATCGACCTCCTCGACTACAACTCCATCTTCGCCGCCATCAATGGCTGCTCCGGCGTCTTCCACCTCGCCTCTCCTTGCACCGTCGATCAAGTCCAAGACCCCGAGGTTGCTTCATCTTCACAAAAAGGCCATAAAAGAAGCTCAATTCTTTGTAATTATGATTATATTTAGATGAAATTGTTGTGCTTTTTGTTATACAGAAGGAGCTTCTGGACCCGGCGATCAAAGGAACGCTTAATGTTCTGACGGCAGCGAAGCAGGCTGGGGTCATTCGAGTGGTGCTGACATCCTCCGTCTCCGCCATCACTCCCAGCCCTCGCTGGCCGTCCGATAAGATCAAGGGTGAGGATTGCTGGACCGACATTGACTACTGCACGCAGAAGGGAGTGAGTTACTGAGTGCCTAAGTTCTTTGTTATTTTAGTTTGAAAATTTTAAAATTGGGGACTGTGATGTGATGCTGATTGTGTTTGGTGTTTGGTTAGTTGTGGTATCCATTGTCGAAAACTTTGGCAGAGAAAGCTGCGTGGGAATTTGCCAAGGAGAAGGGATTGGATGTGGTTGTGGTGAATCCTGGCACCGTGATGGGCGATGTCATTTCGCCCAGGCTCAATGGTAGCATGGTGATGCTAGTGCGCCTTCTTGAGGGTATTGTTCTCTGCGCATTTGTGTTTGAATATCTTCTAGCTTTGCACCTAGAAGTAGATTGTTGACTCCATCCAATTCTCATATGTGCAGTCTTATTTGAATACTCTATTATTGTGTAATGTTCTGTTGCCTGATAGTTTGCCATGTTATGTTGCCAAATTGTCAATCAAAATCATACATTTAGATCAGACATAGTTTTGCATTTGATTGACAGTTTGTTTGATAACATAACATCTCTGTAGTAAGAGAACATTTCCCATTTATTATTTGTGGCAACATGAGACTAGGTGACCAAGTTCTTATTGAGGCTGTAGTTGGTAGATGAACCAGAAAGCAGGTGGACATTAGATATCTTCTGAAAAGACATTTCTTCTAAAGAAAGGTTTGCGTTTGGTTTTTAAAATCTTGAAGTATTTCTTCAGTTATAATACTTGAGTTTGTTTGAAGTTTTTTGCCTAGTTAGTCCCCAAGTTTGGAGAAGGTGGATTGTGTGAGAATGAGTGTGTGTGGCAATAGAGGAATCCTTTTGCACCCCTTTGCTAGCAAGCAAATACTTGGCTCCTTCTTTCCTGCAAATCACCCTTTCACATGTGTGCAGAATTTAATTTTTTCTTTCTTTCTTTTGAGCGTTTAATGAGTTATCTTTGCACACGTATGAAGCTGTGACTTGCAAGTACAGAGGACTGGCTCCTTCCAGATAAGGAGCCAAGCAGAGTTCCTGCTAGCATATGTTTCTCTTTAAGTTTGATAGTTTATGTCAATAAAGGGTCGGTTTTTGGTTTCCTTAAATTGTCTATCCATGTCACCTTATCTCTTATCCTGGTTAGTGGAGGAGTGGACAGAAGGGTAATGGCCCTAGAAACATCATGACTGAAGTAACAAGGAAAATCGATCAACCTTAAAAAGAAAAAGAATTGACAATATCCTTGTCAATCTTTGCTGCAGGCTGCACTGAAACATACGAGAACTTCTTTATGGGATCTGTGCATTTTAAAGATGTAGCTCTTGCACACATTTTAGTGTATGAGAACAAATCGGCCACTGGTAGACACATGTGCGTTGAAGCTATATCACATTATGGTGACTTCGTGGCCAAGGTAGCTGAACTTTACCCTGAGTACAAGGTTCCGAGGTAAATTCCAGTCCTTAGACACCTGTAAAGTGGCTTTGCAACTGAATCTATGTGCATATATATATATATTGCCATAACTTTGTGCATATATTTTTTTTTTGGCCATAACTATGTGCATATCTTAAGTTTAGGAGTTTGGTTTCCTGATAACAACAATAAGCATCAGAACGTCAAATATGCAGTATTGTGAAACTGATACCCTATGTTATAATTGATAGCAAAACAACAGATGATCAAGCTCGACCTCATCATAACACAGCTACAGCTCAATGTACTGAATTATGTTCTCACAAAAGCTTACTATAAGTACTTGTAAATCCTTCTCCAAAAATTAATGAGAAAAAATCTGTTATTTTACAATAATTACTGTCAAGACATCAAATGCTTCATTGCAACTTCTTTAACTGCCAGCACCCCTTTTACCGTCATTCCATGAACACATGGCTTTGAAATTGCTCAAGCTATTAATACGTTTATTATTGTGCAGTTTGCCGAAGGATACCCAACCTGGATTGCTGAGGGAAAAAAATGGCGCGAAGAAGCTAATGAACTTGGGTTTAGAATTCATTCCCATGGATCAGATCATCAAGGATGCTGTTGAGAGCCTAAAGAGCAAGGGATTTATTTCATAAACGAAACTGAAGGATATGAAACTTATGAGGAACGTAGTTATTGTAAAAGTGGTGTGGACATGCAACCTAAATGATATAGTTAATGGATTGTGTTTAATATTATGTACCAGTCATGCCTCCGTGCAATCTGTACATGAATAAATAAGCAACATTTGAATGTTCATAATCTGTTATGCTGTGGTATTTGCTTAAAATTAAAAGTTAACATAGTCCCAAACTCAATTCTCATTTACTGGCTCAAGGTGCAGCGGATGGTGAAAAGCTACAATTTTTATTTATTTTCATATTCACAAACATTAAGCTAATAAGGCAAAGACATTAGATTCATCGTACTTGTAACTCAAGCAATTATGAGCGCAAATATGAATTTTTGAGCAAAACTTGTTCTCATGGGAAAAAGATTCCAAGATTAAGACCCAGATCCCAAGTTTTTCAATTCCCAATTCATCGTCACACTCTGTCAGCTTAGCTACATTTTTAATTTTGACTATTTTTCAGGTCACACACATTTTTGGATTTTCAGAATTTAATTTGAGTTGTTGGTCTGAACTGATTTCATTTAGATGTAGGGATGGGGAAGACAAGTAAAATGCTATTTTGACAGAGCGGATGAATGGTGTTTGTAAAATTTAACATCTTCAAACATAAACGGATGAGACTTATCAGTCAAACGCAGATACACCCCCTCCCCCTCCCCCTCCCCCTCCCCCAAATGGTCCCACAGTCCGCTCCCCAATCTATATTGAGCTGATGTTTAACATTTACTTTCAGAAGCTACATGATTGCTTCTGTTCACGGAATTTATTCATTAGTCATCATGTTTATTTACAACAAGGGATTCTAGTAGTTAAATAATGTCATACATTATAGATGGATCCTTTGTTGTTTAACCATTTTATAATAAGTTACAATAATTTAAAAATAAGAGGTTGCACACCTTTATAATTTCTCTGGTATCATGGTTAGAATCTGAAGTTCACATCTATAACCAAATTCAGCTTCTTAATCCTGTTTTGTTGCTCCTTAAGATGCAAATAGAAAACCAGAAACCATTTAGAGTGTTTATTACCTTTAATTAGTTGAACACTTCCTTGTCCTGGCGTAGACAAGGTATAGAGGGCAGTCATTGAGGTCTCAATGTTGCTTCTTATGGTGAACTCCCTGTAAATTTTGTTGGGTTGGGGATGTTCAAGTTTCCGAAGCATAGATCAAATTGCCAGTATTAAACAGCACCATTTTTGCAGACTAAAAGTACATAGATCAGTAGGAGAGAAATAGAATCTTGGCCTGCAGTAATACAGATGTTTTTGCTTAGATTCAATATCTGCCTTTGTTATTATTATTTATCCCCGTTTATGAAGGGATGAACCAGCTAAATTACAAAGCCAATCATTTCGTATTATGATATTCTGTTGACTGCAGTTCCAGTTTCATAATTTCAACAGAGGATATGTGACTGAGGACTGAGGAAATTGAATGGATTATAGAGAATGTTTGCTGCAAGATTCAAATAAATACGTAGAAGGGAATTTATTGTTCCATTGTTGTATTAATTCCACAATATACTAAACTGGTAATGATAAGGAATTTTTTTTCTTCGACGAGAGAGGGGATTTGAACTTGAGATTTCTTCTTTTCCATAGGAAGATAAGTAGTTATTGCGAGAGAATATTTATGTCTTTCATAGGGAAAACTCGGGTGAAAATTTCCTTATTACATGGCAAGATGAATGTCAAGCACTGACCAGTTATACATAACATATGTTTAACACACCCTATGGCACGTGACAAGAGATGCACCCTATCATAGTTG
>NW_018027251.1:0-3547 GCF_000346465.2 Prunus persica
TTACATATTGTAATATAATTTTTATAGCACTTATTATTCTTATTCAATAGTATGTGAGAATTATTTGTATAGTACGTGAATTTTGTGTGTCTTACTGCAAATTTTGTAAAAAATACGTGTATTAAATACTAGAAATACATACGTACATGTACAATGCGACTATTCCACAATTCCTTTTTTAAAAATGTGAGACATGTATAGATATAAAAGACTATTGTCACTCGTCTATACTATTTATTGAAGACAATTTAAAATTTTTTAAAAAGTACAGCTGGCCGGCTATACTATTTTTTAAAAAACATTTTTAAAAATTGAGTACGGCCTGCTATACTATTTACTCTATATGTATATATACATATATAAAAGAAAACAGACGCACAGCCCCTTGGTGGCCACGTGTAAAATAGTATAGCCGTGCAGCTATACTATTTTTAATATTAAAAAAGGACACCCACCGATTATCTGCCACGTGTCAACAGCAGTCTATTTTAAAAAAAATTCAAAACACGGAGTATAGCCGTGCGGCTGTACTAGCTTTTTTCCTAACAAGAGAACCCTCTTGCGCCACGTGTCAAAAATTATTAATATTTTTTTAAAACGTAGTATAGCCGACCGGCTATACCATTTAAATACATTATTTTCACAAGGTATAGCCCCCCCGGCTGTACTATTTAATGAATAAATAAATAAAATTCAAGAAAAAAGGACCCTCCTAATTGCATTGGTTTGTACTTTATACATATTAATTTGCTAGTTTCAACATATCCAAAGTAAATATTAATTGGCCACTTTACAATATTGTAATATAATTTTTATAGCACGTATTATTCTTATTCAATAGTATGTGAGAATTCTTTGTATAATACGTGAATTTTGTATGTTTTACTGCAAATTTTGTAAAAAATATGTGTATTAAATATTAGAAATACGTACGTACATGTACAATGCGATTATTCCACATTTTCTTCTTTAAAAATGTGAGACGTGTACAGATATAAAAGACAATTGCCACTCGTCTATACTATTTATGGAAGAAAATTTTAAAAATTAAAAAGAGTACAGCCGGCCGGCTATACTATTTTTTAAAAAACATTTTTAAAAATCCAGTAAAGCCGCACGGCTATACTATTTACTCTATATATATATAAAAGAGAACAGACGCACAGCCCTTTGGTGGCCACGTGTAAAATAGTATAGCCGGGCGGCTATACTATTTTTAATATTAAAAAAGGACCCCCACCGATTATCCGCCACGTGTCAACAGTGTCTTTTTAAAAAAAATTCAAAACACGGACTATAGCCGTTCGGCTGTACTAGTTTTTTTTTTTTCCCCCCTGAAAAGAGAACCCTCTTGCGCCACGTGTCAAAAATTATTAATAATTTTTTTAAAACGTAGTATAGCCGCCCGGCTATACCATTTAAATACATTATTTTCACTAGGTATAGCCCCCCGGCTGTACTATTTAATGAATAAATAAATAAAATTCAAGAAAAAAGGACCATCTTAATTGCATTCGTTTGTACTTTATGCATATTAATTTGCTAGTTCCAACATATCCAAAGTAAATATTAATCGGCCACTTTACAATACTGTAATATAATTGTTATAGCACGTATTATTCTTATTCAATAGTATGTGAGAATTATTTGTATAATACGTGAATTTTATGTGTCTTACTGCAAATTTTGTAAAAAATATGTGTATTAAATATTAGAAATACGTACGTACATGTACAATGCGATTATTCCACATTTTCTTCTTTAAAAATGTGAGACGTGTACAGATATAAAAGACTATTGCCACTCGTCTATACTATTTATGGAAGAAAATTTTAAAAATTAAAAAGAGTACAGCCGGCCGGCTATACTATTTTTTAAAAAACATTTTTAAAAATCCAGTAAAGCCGCACGGCTATACTATTTACTCTATATGTATATATAGTGCGGCTATACTATTTTTAATATTAAAAAAGGACCCCCACCGATTATCCGCCACGTGTCAACAGTGTCTATTTTAAAAAAAATTCAAAACACGGAGTATAGCCGTTCGGCTGTACTACTTTTTTTTTTTTTTTTTCTGGAAAAGCGATACCTCTGGCGCCACGTGTCAAACATTATTAATATTTTTATAAAACGTAGTATAGCCGACCGGCTATACCATTTAAATACATTATTTTCACAAGGTATAGCCCCCTGGCTGTACGATTTAATGAATAAAAAACTAAAATTCAAGAAAAAAGGACCATCTTAATTGCATTCGTTTGTACTTTATGCATATTAATTTGCTAGTTTCAACATATCCAAAGTAAATATTAATCGGCCACTTTACAATATTGTAATATAATTTTTATAGCACGTATTTTTCTTATTCAATAGTATGTGAGAATTATTTGTATAATACGTGAATTTTGTATGTTTTACTGTAAATTTTGTAAAAAATATGTGTATTAAATATTAGAAATACGTACGTGCATGTACAATGCGATTATTCCACATTTTCTTTTTTAGAAATGTGAGACGTGTACAGATATAAAAGACTATTGCCACTCGTCTATACTATTTATGGAAGAAAATTTTAAAAATTAAATAGAGTACAGCCGGCCGGCGATACTATTTTTTAAAAACATTTTTAAAAATCCAGTATAGCCGGACGGCTATACTATTTACTCTATACATATATATAAAAGTGAACAGACGCACAGCCCCTTGGTGGCCACGTGTAAAATAGTATAGCCGTTCGGCTACACTATTTTTAATATTAAAAAGGGACCCCCACCGATTATCCGCCACGTGTCAACAGAGGTCTATTTTTAAAAAATTTCAAAACACGGAGTATAGCCGTTCGGCCGTACTACTTTTTTTTTTTTTGTTTTTCTGAAAAGAGAACCCTCTTGCGCCACGTGTAAAACATTATTAATATTTTTTTAAAACGTAGTATAGCCGACCGGCTGTACCATTTAAATACATTATTTTCACAAGGTATAGCCCCCCGGCTGTACTATTTAATGAATAAATAAATAAAATTCAAGAAAAATGGACCCTCCTAATGGCATTAGTTTGTACTTTATACATATTAATTTGCTAGTTTCAACATATCCAAAGTAAATATTAATTGGCCACTTTACAATATTGTAATATAATTTTTATAGCACGTATTATTCTTATTCAATAGTATGTGAGAATTATTTGTATAATACGTGAATTTTGTATGTTTTACTGTAAATTTTGTAAAAAATATGTGTATTAAATATTAGAAATACGTACGTGCATGTACAATGCGATTATTCCACATTTTCTTTTTTAGAAATGTGAGACGTGTACAGATATAAAAGACTATTGCCACTCGTCTATACTATTTATGGAAGAAAATTTTAAAAATTAAATAGAGTACAGCCGGCCGGCGATACTATTTTTTAAAAACATTTTTAAAAATCCAGTATAGCCGGACGGCTATACTATTTACTCTATACATATATATAAAAGTGAACAGACGCACAGCCCCTTGGTGGCCACGTGTAAAATAGTATAGCCGTTCGGCGTTCGGCTA
>NW_018027251.1:4038-4817 GCF_000346465.2 Prunus persica
AATATTAGAAATACGTACGTACATGTACAATGCGATTATTTCACATTTCCTTTTTTAAAAATGTGAGACGTGTACAGATATAAAAGACTATTGCCCACTCGTCTATACTATTTATGGAAGAAAATTTTAAAAATTAAAAAGAGTACGGCCGGGCCGGGCTATACTATTTTTTTAAATTTTTAAAAATCCAGTATAGCCGCACGGCGATACTATTTTACTCTCTCTATATATAAAAGTGAACAGACGCACAGCCCTTTGGTGGCCACGTGTAAAATAGTATAGCCGTCCGGCTATACTATTTTTAATATTAAAAAAGGACCACCACCGATTATCCGCCACGTGTCAACAGTGTCTATTTTTAAAAAAATTCAAAACACGGACTATAGCCGTTCGGCTGTACTAGTTTTTTTTTTTTCCCTGAAAAGAGAACCCTCTTGCGCCACGTGTCAAAAATTATTAATATTTTTTTAAAACATATTATAGCCGCCCGGCTATACCATTTAAATACATTATTTTCACAAGGTATAGCCCCCCGGCTGTACTATTTAATGAATAAATAAATAAAATTCAAGAAAAAAGGACCCTCCTAATTGCATTAGTTTGTACTTTATGCATGCATATTAATTTGCTAGTTTGAACATATCCAATCGACCACTTTACAATATTGTAATATAATTTTTATAGCACGTATTATTCTTATTCAATAGTATATGAGAATTATTTGTATAATACGTGAATTTTGTGTGTCTTGCTGCAAATTTTGTAAAAAATACGTGTAA
>NW_018027252.1:0-1665 GCF_000346465.2 Prunus persica
CATTATTAAATCCATGTATTTCGTATGTTATTGAACCGATATTGAATGTTTATTGATTGTTTACATGTTTATTGATTGTTAACTGCATGTATTTCGCATGTTATTGAACCGATATTGAATGGTTATTGAAGGTTTATTGATTGTTTGCTGCATGTATATCGAATGTTATTGCTCCAATATTGGATGTTGGGGGCACAAGTACCACTCAAGTAAGATTTAAGGGGGAAAACGGACCTTATTCTTTTTTTTAGTAGGAAGAATAACTGTTAAGTTTAATTTCCTATTGAATACGACTTCCGTATGGTTGGTGTAATTGGGGACTGATGTATATAGCATGTCTATTGTGTGTATATTGCATGTCTATTGTGTATATTGCATATCTATTGTGTGTATATTGTGTGTTTGTTGTGTGTATATTGCTTGTCTGTTGCCTGTGTATTGTCGTTTATTTCCTTCGTAAGCAATAAACAATCAATACACATACAATAAATGTAAGATATACACGCAATAGAGAAGCAATATAGACGCAACAGACATGCAATATAGATGCACTAATATACATTACTTTTATGCTACTGAGCTGCCCAAAACCAATAAAAAAAATCAACGAATTTATTAACCGATTATAAAGGAGAGAAGGATTCAAACCCGAGGGGTGGTACGGAACCAATAGGGAGTTTTTATAGCATTGCACCTGGAGATATTTTTTCATGTATTTCTATAAAGAGGGCATGGTTGAATAAAACATTGGAGGCGAGGCCATAGCCGCTGATTATGTACCTTATTAAGATGCAACCCATTGCGATTAATGGTGGCTTGCATAAACGATGACATATCACTTTGCAATGATGTATACACTTAAAAGCCATCTTCAAATCCCAATTCACATATGCAGTCTTTAAATCCCAATTCAATGCAGTTTGGTTAAGGTTATGTAAATGTCGTGAAGGAGTTAGGCTAATATTACACAGAAGTTTGTTTCATTAAATAAAAAAATACTTTACGGAACCGTTGACACATTCTATGTATGAGAATGACATGTGTCTGACTTCAAAAACTCATCTGCCTATCCATTTAGATTGCCTACGTGTAATAGATTTACAGATCCATTTACTTTTCTCCTCACCAACCCTCAGCATCTCCATTTCAGTTTCTTCATTTTTCTGTCTATGCTCTGCATCCAACTCCATATACATTTAGGACAATATCAGAATAAACATAGCGTAGTATCACACTAATCAAAATGAAAGCATGCATCCGCTATAATATTTGCCATTATTTTGGTTCTAATTGTTATTGTCCAATAACTTAAACCTCAATTTATGTACAAAAATACACTAAGATTGAGAAAGACGAAGAAGAATAGAGGAGCAGAGGTAGAATTCGAAAAGGACCCGTAGGTCTCTATTGTGTATTTACATGAGTTTGAAATTGGACATTCCCAAAACCTATTTAATCATCATGTACCTAAACCAAGTTCAACCCATATCATGGCATGTAAGCATCTCCCCGTGTTATCTCTGCAGCCAATTTTCAACCGAAAAATGGCATGTTTCTGCGAGTGCAAGTAGCTAACGGAATCTCAGCGCTCAAAAGCTCAATGTACTTCAACACGAACATGCCACAATCGCCTCTGAAGCAAAACAAGAACTCGATCAATTCAAC
>NW_018027252.1:1824-3059 GCF_000346465.2 Prunus persica
TCGATGGTGTTGAGAAGATTTGGAATCGTAACTGAAAGCGGGGCGAGTTCTTCCTTTAAGATCTCATCTGGAATAAGTGAAACCATTGAATCGTACACTTTGATTTCACACTTAACCAGATTAATCATTACAGCCACCCAATGCTTGTACTTCATCAACATACAAGGGGCATGCACCGTATATGCGTTCTGCCAATCCATCCCACACGCCGGAACCTTGCCATTTACAACGTTCAGTAAACTGTTTCTAATTTTCCACCCAACCTGCTCTTTTTTTTTAATTATCCGTAAAGCAAGTACGAATGTGATTCTGTCAAATAGAAAACAATCAATGGTTATACACCTCCACAAAGCAAGTATGGATGATTTGTAATTATTAACAGCACTTGGTCAAGGCCCATGACATACTATAAAAAATACATCGGTCGTTGTCCAGTCAGATATTTCTACTTCCTCCAACTCTTGTTGTCGCTTCCGGATGAGATACAACCCCAAATCAATGTGTTGCAACATGTTTTTCTTGTCAATCTCATAATCTATGTACATTAAAACAAATGCATAATCAATTAAACTTACATCTCCTTTCAGCCAACCATCAGCTTTGACGAGGGAAGCGAAGAATTCAATATCAGCTTCCACGTTGCCAAATTGCATCACCAAACTATGAATATAAAAAAGTTTTAGAACACAACAATTAAAAAATATATACACTCATGCCTTCTATCTCAAAAAACAAGGGACTTACTTTGGGTTATGGCGCCATTCCCAACAAAGTTTTAGCACTTTCACCAGATCATCATGCGGAATCGCCTTCATTGGGTCTAACGTATGAAGTCCGGTTGTCTCTGCCAGAGTTTTTGGAACCAATTCACTACCTTCAATGATCTTCCACATAGGAATGATCCTCTTTCTCTTCCCTAATTGGACCCCTTGTTCCACAGCTTTACCTTTATCATTCAACCAAACGTTCAACTGAGATAGCACAGCTGTAGGTTGATCCAAATCAATGTCCCCGACAGTAAACTCAACCTTTGTCCCCTCCGTGCTCTCGCCAATGTCATCGCCAAGCAACATAACTTCATTATCTACTTTCTCACATTGGTTTCTTTGCACTTCCTTTTCCTCACTTGTTTGTCTTTTCACTTCCTTGCCCTCCCTTCTTTTTCTTTGTGGATCCTCTCACTCACTGCTCTTTCTTTGCGCTTCCTCTCCCTTGCTGCTTTTTATTTTCACTTG
>NW_018027252.1:4229-5602 GCF_000346465.2 Prunus persica
TCAGCAAAGTAAACAGAGCTAGCTGTATATGTCATCTCCTCTGTGCACTCAGAAATGCTTCTCTAGGGCGATTACATGTAAGTCCTCGTCTATAAAATATCTTTTTGAAGTCTAATTTCATCACTCTCTCCACTGGAAACTTCAGGCACTTCCCCAAAACGAAGCCCTGTGATCAAACAGAAATCCTGATGAGTGAACTGAGCAACGTCACACCCTATTAAGAAACTCAGTCCATCCAAGTCTTTCACACCCTGCCCCGCTACTCTATGCAACACAACTCCATGCACAATCTGCCCGCTAAACTGAATCTTATCTATATTCAGAAGATGGCCAAAGCATGATGTCTTGAATTGTTCTAATTGTTCCGCACTCAACTTCGCTCGAATTGCAGCTAGAGATGAATTTGCATGTGAGCAGTTGTTCACCCGTGACGAATATGCCTCTGACTTTGGCCATACCAGCTCCACGTTGGATCCCATTTCCTGAAATACAAGATGAAATAACGTGAACACATATACTACCACGTATTTGCACAATCACATTGGTATTTACACAACTAGTCAACCAGGCACATTACAAATTTTACAAAGTACATGAGCATAGGGATTACTGATCACATGCTTTAACATCATCAAAGCAATATGACAAATTTTGTGCAAATACCTGTTAATGCAATGATTATGTGAATTACAAACAATTTCATGTGTTTTATTTATGGATCCAAACTCTAATCAATGGTTGATGCATGAGTGAGTGTGAGTGCAATCTAGGCAAGTTCTGCACTTCACACACATGACAATTATTGTCATCTCATACACAACACAAAATAAATAAATCAGAAATATAGTGGAAGGAAGCAAAGCAAAACATCTATTCTGCTATCTGCTTGCTAAGCAATTGCCACATCCTTCTTTCTTTCTAGCTTTTTCTTCAGTCAACCACAATCGTCATAGATCAACCTTTATTTCAAATGCTTTGCACTTTTATTCATGAGTTTATTATTATCCGTTCTCATTTCTCATAGGCAAATTTAGTAACAAATGAAATAATATTTATTTCAAAAAATATATAAATTCTAGCGCCAGAGAGGTACTCTGCACTCTGCACTACTTCAAATGTGGAAGGTTTTGAGGGCCTCCTCTAATTCAACACCATTATCTTATTCATATCATTACTAATATGTTATTGAGATGTTATTGACATGTGATTCACTTGATTTTCATTCGTTTTTTAACTTATACCCAAGTAAAAATTAACATGCAATTGAAGCACAAAGAAAAGATACCAAATCCAACAACATTGATGGTACAAATTGGGGAAAACCGTTACTCTAACCCTAAACTCAAATTCCATAAATTACTCATCAAATGAAC
>NW_018027253.1:0-1325 GCF_000346465.2 Prunus persica
GAAATATGCGAAATTTTTAGAACCACCCTTTTGTCCTTGAGTCCACATAATGGGGGAGGAAAAAAATAGATGGGGGGGAGTCGTTTTTAGGTGTTTATGAAATACAATCCGCCCAAGAAACAATACACCCCCACTCCATTTTAGAACGAACTTAGTTCGAACCTGAATTGGCCGATTTCAAGGCCCAATCGATATCGGATCGAGTACCACACTTTGGGAACCTCATAATATTGGGGGAGGAGTCATTTGGTGGGTTTTGATTGAAATACAATCCCTAAAACTATACAATACATCAACCACTCCATTTCAGAACGAACTTAGTATGAACCTGAATTGTCCGATTTCAAGCCCCAATCGATATCGGATTGAGTCCAAAACTTGAGGAACAAGATAATATTGTGGGAGGAGGCTTTTGTGGGTTTTGAGTGAAATCCAATCTCTAGAACTATACAATACAACAACCACCCCATTTCAGAACGAACTTCGTACGAACCTGAATTGTCCGATTTCAAGGACCAATCGATATCGGATTGAGTCCAAAACTTGGGGAACATCATACTATTGTGAGAGGAGTCATTTGGTGGGTTTTGAGTGAAATCCAATCTCTAGAACTATACAATACACCAACCACCCCATTTCAGAACGAACTTCGTACGAACATGAATTGTCCTATTTGAAGGACCAATCAATATCGGATTGAGTCCAAAACTTGGGGAACATCATAATATTGTGGAAGGTGTCATGTGGTGGGTTTTGAGTGAAATCCAATCTCTAGTACTATACAATACATGGACCACTCCATTTCGGAACGAACTTCGTACGAACCTGAATTTTCCGATTTCAAGCCCCAATCGATATCGGATTGAGTCGAAAACTTGGGGAACATCATAATATTGTGGGAGGAGTCATTTGGTGGATTTGGAGTCCGATTTCAAGGACCAATCGATATCGGATTGAGTCCAAAACTTGGGGAACATCATAATATTGTGGGAGGAGTCATTCGGTGTGTTTTGAGTGAAATCCAATCTCTAGAACTGTACAATACACCAACCACCCCATTTCATAACGAACTTCATACGAACCTGAATTGTCCAATTTCAAGGACGAATCGATATCGGATTGAGTCCAAAACTTGGAGGAACATCATAATATTGTGGGAGGAGTCATTCGTGGGTTTTGAGTGAAATCCAATCTCTAGACTATACATACACCAACCACCCCATTTCATAACGAACTTCATACGAAGCTGAGTTGTCCAATTCCAACGACCAATCGATATCGGGATTGAGTCCAAAACTTGGGGACATCATAATATTGTGGGAGGA
>NW_018027253.1:1456-2352 GCF_000346465.2 Prunus persica
AACTTGGGGAACATCATAATATTGTGGGAGGAGTCATTTGGTGGGTTTTGAGTGAAATACAATCCCTAGAACTATACAATACACCAACCACTCCATTTCAGAACGAACTTCGTACGAACCTGAATTGTCCGATTTCAAGCCCCAATCGATATCGGATTGAGTCCAAAACTTGGGGAACAACAAAATATTGTGGGAGGAGTCATTTGGTGGGTTTTGAGTGAAATACAATCCCTACAACTATACAATACACCAACCACTCCATTTCAGAACGAACTTAGTACGAACCTGAATTGTCCGATTTCAAGGCCCAATCGATATCGGATTGAGTCCAAAACTTGGGCAACATCATAATATTGTGGGAGGAGTCATTTGGTGGGTTTTGAGTGAAATACAATCCCTAAAACTATACAATACATCAACCACTCCATTTCAGAACGAACTTCGTACGAACCTGAATTGTCCGATTTCAAGCCCCAATCGATATCGGATTGAGTCCAAAACTTGGGGAACAACATAATATTGTGGTAGGAGGCATTTGGTGGGTTTTGAGTGAAATACAATCCCTAGAACTATACAATACACCAACCACTCCATTTCAGAACGAACTTGGTACGAACCTGAATTGTCCGATTTCAAGCCCCAATCGATATCGGATTGAGTCCAAAACTTAAGGAACAAGATAATATTGTGGGAGGAGGCATTTGGTGGGTTTTGAGTGAAATCCAATCTCTAGAACTATACAATACAACAACCACCCCATTTCAGAACGACCTTTGTACGAACCTGAATTGTCCGATTTCAAGGACCAATCGATATCGGATTGAGTCCAAAACTTGGGGAACATCATACTATTGTGAGAGGAGTCATTTGGTGGGTTTTGAGTGAAATCCAATCTC
>NW_018027253.1:3343-5334 GCF_000346465.2 Prunus persica
GAAGGACCAATCGATATCGGATTGAGTCCAAAACTTGGGGAACATCATAATATTGTGGGAGGAGTCATTTGGTGGGGTTTTAGTGAAATCCAATCTCTAGAACTATACAATACACCAACCACCCCATTTCAGAACGAACTTCATACGAACCTGAATTGTCCAATTTCAAGGACGAATCGATATCGGATTCAGTCCAAAACTTGGGGAACATCATAATATTTGTGGGAGGAGTCATTTGGTGGGTTTTGAGTGAAATCCAATCTCTAGAACTATACAATACACCAACCACCCCATTTCAGAACGAACTTCATACGAACCTGAATTGTCCAATTTCAAGGACGAATCGATATCGGATTGAGTCCAAAACTTGGGGAACATCATAATATTGTGGGAGGAGTCATTTGGTGGGTTTTGAGTGAAATCCAATCTCTAGAACTATACAATACACCAACCACCCCATTTCAGAACGAACTTCGAACGAACCTGAATTGTCCAATTCCAAGGACCAATCGATATCGGATTGAGTCCAAAACTTGGGGAACATCATAATATTGTGGGAGGAGTCATTTGGTGGGTTTTGAGTGAAATACAATCCCTAGAACTATACAATACAACCACTCCATTTCAGAACGAACTTCGTACGAACCTGAATTGTCCGATTTCAAGACCAATTAATATCGGAATGGAATCCAAAACTTGGGGAACATCATAATATTGGGGGAAGGAGTCCCTTGGTGAGTTTTGAGTGAAATCCAACCTCAAGAACTATACAATACACCAACCACCCCATTTCAGAACGAACTTCGTACGAACATGAATTGTCCGATTTTCAAGGACCAATCGATATCGGATTGAGTCCAAAAGTTGGGAAACATCATAATATTGTGGGAGGAGTCATTTGGTGGGTTTTGGGTGAAATCCAATCTCTAGACCTATACAATACACCAACCTCCTCATTTCAGAACGAACCTCGTACGAACCTGAATTGTCCGATTTCAAGGACCAATCTATATCGGACAGAGTCCAAAAGTTGGGGAACGTCATAATATTCTGGGAGGAGTCATTTGGTAAGTTTTGAGTGAAATACAATCCCCAGAACCATACAATACACCAACCACCCCATTTGATTGAACGGAACTTCGTACGGACCTGAATTGTTCCAATTTCAAGGACCAATCGATGATGGGATTGAGTCCAAAACTTGAGAAACATCCATAATATGTGGGAGGAGTCATTTGGTGGGTTTGAGTGAAATCCAATCTCTAGAACTATACAATACACCACCCACCCCATTTCAGAACGAACTTTGTACGAACTTGAATTGTCCGATTTCAAGGACCAATCGATATCGGATTGAGTCCAAAACTTGGGGAACATCATACTATTGTGAGAGGAGTCATTTGGTGGGTTTTGAGTGAAATCCAATCTCTAGAACTATACAATACACCAACCACCCCATTTCAGAACGAACTTCGTACGAACATGAATTGTCCTATTTGAAGGACCAATCAATATCGGATTGAGTCCAAAACTTGGGGAACATCATAATATTGTGGAAGGTGTCATGTGGTGGGTTTTGAGTGAAATCCAATCTCTAGTACTATACAATACATGGACCACTCCATTTCGGAACGAACTTCGTACGAACCTGAATTGTCCGATTTCGAGCCCCAATCGATATCGGATTGAGTCGAAAACTTGGGGAACATCATAATATTGTGGGAGGAGTCATTTGGTGGATTTGGAGTCCGATTTCAAGGACCAATCGATATCGGATTGAGTCCAAAACTTGGGGAACATCATAATATTGTGGGAGGAGTCATTCGGTGGGTTTTGAGTGAAATCCAATCTCTAGAACTATACAATACACCAACCACCCCATTTCATAACGAACTTCATACGAACCTGAATTGTCCAATTTCAAGGACCAATCGATATCTGGATTGAGCCCAAAACTTGGGGAACATCATAATATTGTGGGAGGAGTCAAA
>NW_018027254.1:0-4100 GCF_000346465.2 Prunus persica
CGTTCTATCCATATTGTGAGCTAGGGTTGGCTGTAGAAATGGCTACAGAAGGCCAATTTGATTGGAAAAAGTACGAGAATTCAGATTACAGATTGGGGATTCGAACGGCAAGAAAAGATTTGCAAAAACATGAATGTAAAATACAGAACCGATTCTACAATACTTATCCGTACTGTGAGCTAGGGTTGGCTGTAGAAATGCCTAGCGATGGCCAATTTGATTGGAAAAAGTATGAGAATTCAGATTACAGATTGGGGATTCGAACGGCGACAAAAGATCTGCTAAAACATGAATGATAAATACAGAACCGATTCTATAATACCTATCCGTACTGTGAGCTACGGTTGGCTGTAGAAATGGCTACAGAAGGCCAATTTAATTGGAAGAAGTATGAGAATTCAAATTACAGATTGGGGATTCGAACGGCAACAAAAGATCTGCAAAAACATGAATGAAAACTACAGAACCGATTCTACAATACCTATCCGTACTGTGAGCTAGGGTTGGCTGTAGAAATGGCTAGAGATTGCCAATTTGGTTGGAAAAAGTATGAGAATTCAAATTACAGATTGGGAATTCGAATGGCGACAAAAGATCTGCTAAAACATGAATGAAAAATACAAAACCGATTCTACAATATCTATCCATACTCTGAGCTAGGGTTGGCTGTAGAAATGGCTACAGAAGGCCAATTTAATTGGAAAAAGTATGAGAATTCAAATTACAGATTGGGGATTCGAACGGCAACAAAAGATCTGCAAAAACATGAATGTAAAATACAGAACCGATTCTACAATACTTATCCGTACTGTGAGCTAGGGTTGGCTGTAGAAATGCCTAGCGATGACCAATTTGATTGGAAAAAGTATGAGAATTCAAATTACAGATTGGGGATTCGAACGGCGACAAAAGATCTGCTAAAACATGAATGATAAATACAGAACCGATTCTACAATACCTATCCGTACTGTGAGCTACGGTTGGCTGTAGAAATGGCCTACAGAAGGCCAATTTAATTGGAAAAAGTATGAGAATTCAAATTACAGATTGGGGATTCGAACGGCGACAAAAGATCTGCTAAAACATGAATGATAAATACAGAACCGATTCTATAATACCTATCCGTACTGTGAGCTATGGTTGGCTGTAGAAATGGCTACAGAAGGCCAATTTAATTGGAAAAAGTATGAGAATTCAAATTACAGATTGGGGATTCGAACGGCGACAAAAGATTTGCAAAAACATGAATGAAAAATACAGAATCGATTCTACTATACCTATCCGTACTGTGAGCTAGGGTTGGCTATAAAAATGGATAGAGATTGCCAATTTGATTGGGAAAAGTATGAGAATTCGAATTACAGATTGGGGATTCGAATGGCGACAAAAGATCTGCTAAAACATGAATGAAAAATACAGAACCGATTCTACAATACCTATCCGTACTGTGAGCCAGGGTTCGCTGTAGAAATGGCTAGAGATGGCCAATTTGATTGGAAAAAGTATGAGAATTCAAATTACAGATTGGGGATTCGAATGGCGACAAAAGATCTGCTAAAACATGAATGAAAAATACAGAACCGATTCTACAATACCTATCCGTACTGTGAGCTAGGGTTGGCTGTAGAAATGGCTAGAGATGGACAATTTGATTGGAAAAAGCATGAGAATTCAAATTACAGATTGGGGATTCGAACGGCGACAAAAGATCTGCTAAAACACGAATGAAAAATACAGAACCGATTCTACAATACCTATCCGTACTGTGAGCTAGGGTTGGCTGTAGAAATGGCTAGAGATGGCCAAATTGATTGGAAAAGTATGAGAATTCAAATTACAAATTGGGGATTCGAACGGCGACAAAAGATTTGCAAAAACATAAATGAAAAATACAGAACCGATTCTACAATACCTATCCGTACTGTGAGCTAGGGTTGGCTGTAGAAATGGCTACAGAAGGCCAATTTTGATTGGAAAAAGTATGAGAATTCAGATTACAGATTGGGGATTCGAACGGCAACAAAAGATCTTCTAAAACATGAATGAAAAATACAGAACCGATTCTACAATACCTATCCGTACTGTGAGCTAGGGTTGGCTGTGGAAATGGCTAGAGATGGCCAATTTGATTGGAAAAAGTATGAGAATTCAAATTACAGATTGGGGATTCGAATGGTGACAAAGATCTGCTAAAACGTGAATAAAAAATACAGAACCGATTCTACAATACCTATCCGTACTGTGAGCTAGGGTTGGCTGTAGAAATGGCTAGAGATGGCCAATTTGATTTGAAAAAGTATGAGAATTCAAATTACAGATTGGGGATTCGAATGGTGACAAAGATCTGCTAAAACATGAATGAAAAATACAGAACCGATTCTACAATACCTATCTGTACTGTGGGCTAGGGTTGGCTGTAGAAATGGCTAGAGATTGACAATTTGATTGGAAAAAGTATGAGAATTCAAATTACAGATTGGGGATTCGATTGGCGGCAAAAGATCTGCTAAAACATGAATGAAAAATACAGAACCGATTCTACAATACCTATCCGTACTGTGAGCTAGAGTTGGCTGTAGAAATGGCTAGAGATTGCCAATTTGATTGGAAAAAGTATGAGAATTCAAATTACAGATTGGGGATTCGAATGGCGACAAAAGATCTGCTAAAACATGAATGAAAAATACAAAACCGATTCTACAATACCTATCCGTACTCTGAGCTAGGGTTGGCTGTAGAAATGGCTAGAGATGGACAATTTGATTGGAAAAAGTATGAGAATTCAAATTACAGATTGGGGATTCGAACGGCGACAAAAGATCTGCTAAAACATGAATGAAAAATACACAACCGATTCTACAATACCTATCCGTACTGTGAGCTAGGGTTGGCTGTAGATATGGCTAGAGATGGACAATTTGATTGGAAAAAGTATGAGAATTCAAATTACAGATTGGGGATTCGAATGGTGACAAAGATCTGCTAAAACATGAATGAAAAATACAGAACCGATTCTACAATACCTATCCGTTCTGTGACTAGGGTTGGCTGTAGAAATGGCTAGAGATGGCCAATTTGATTGGAAAAAGTGTGAGAATACAAATTACAGACTGGGGATTTGAAAGCCGAAAAAAGATCTGCTAAAACATGAATGAAAAATACAGAACCGATTCTACAATACCTATCCGTACTGTTAGCTAGGGTTGGCTGTAGAAATGGCTAGAGATTGCCAATTTGATTGGAAAAAGTATGAGAATGCAAATTACAGATTGGGTATTCGAATGGCGACAAAAGATCTGCTAAAACATGAATGAAAAATACGGAACCGATTCTACAATACCTATCCGTACTCTGAGCTAGGGTTGGCTGTAGAAATGGCTAAAGATGGACAATTTGATTGGAAAAAGCATGAGAATTCAAATTACAGATTGGGGATTTGAAAGCCGAAAAAAGATCTGCTAAAACATGAATGAAAAATACAGAACCGATTCTACAATACCTATCCGTACTGTGAGCTAGGGTTGGCTGTAGAAATGGCTACAGAAGGCCAATTTGATTGGAAAAAGTATGAGAATTCAGATTACAGATTGGTGATTCGAACGGCAACAAAAGATCTTCTAAAACATGAATGAAAAATATAGAACCGATTCTACAATACCTATCCATACTGTGAGCTAGGGTTGGCTGTAGAAATGGCTACATAAGGCCAATTTGATTGGAAAAAGTATGAGAATTCAGATTACAGATTGGGGATTCGAACGGCAACAAAAGATCTGCTAAAACATGAATGAAAAATACAGAACCGATTCTACAATACCTATCCGTACTGTGAGCTAGGGTTGGCTGTAGAAATGGCTAGAGATGGCCAATTTGATTGGAAAAAGTATGAGAATTCAAATTACAGATTGGGGATTCGAACGGCGACAAAAGATTTGCAAAAACATGAATGAAAAATACAGAATCGATTCTACTATACCTATCCGTACTGTGAGCTAGGGTTGGCTATAAAAATGGATAGAGATTGCCAATTTGATTGGGAAAAGTATGAGAATTCGAATTACAGATTGGGGATTCGAATGGCGACAAAAGATCT
The DNA here is from genome assembly GCF_000346465.2 of Prunus persica. NCBI lineage: Eukaryota > Viridiplantae > Streptophyta > Magnoliopsida > Rosales > Rosaceae > Prunus > Prunus persica. The sequence goes on from NW_018027254.1 coordinate 4,094, forward strand.
GCTACGA
>NW_018027255.1:0-1422 GCF_000346465.2 Prunus persica
ACCCTAGCTCACGCGACAGGCTGGTACTGTTGAGTTGGTTCAATTTTTTTGATTCATGTTTTGGCAGGTCTTTTGTGTCCATTCGAATCCTCAATATCTAATGTGAATTCTCATAATTTTCCCAATCAAATTGGCCACTTCTGGCCTTTTATGTTGCCAACCCTAGCTCACGCTACGGACTAGTATTGTTGAGTCGGTTCAATTTTTTTGATTCATGTTTTGGCAGATCTTTTGTGTCCATTCGAATCCTCAATCTCTAATGTGAATTCTCATACTTTTTCCAATCAAATTGCCCACTTATCGCCTTTTATGTTGCCAACCCTAGCTCACGTGACAGACTGGTACTGTTGAGTCAGTTCAATTTTTTTGATTCATGTTTTGGCAGATCTTCTGTGTCCATTCGAATCCTCAATATCTAATGTGAACTCTCATACTTTTACCAATCAAATTGGCCACTCCTAGCCGTTTTTGTAGCCAACCCTAGCTCACGCGACAGACTGGTACTGTTGAGTCGGTTCAATTTTTTTGATTCATGTTTTTGCAGATCTTTTGTGTCCATTCGAATCCTCAGTCTCTAATGTGAATTCTCATACTTTTTCCAATAAAATTGGCCACTTATAGCCTTTTATGTTGCCAACCCTAGCTCACGTGACAGACTGGTACTGTTGAGTCAGTTCAATTTTTTTGATTCATGTTTTGGCAGATCTTTTGTGTCCATTCGAATCCTCAATCTCTAATGTGAATTCTCATACTTTTTCCAATAAAATTGGCCACTTATCGCCTGTTATGTTGCCAACCCTAGCTCACGTGACTGACTGGTACTTTTGAGTCAGTTCAATTTTTTTGATTCATGTTTTGGCAAATCTTTTGTGTCCATTCGAATCCTCAATATCTAATGTGAATTCTCATACTTTTCCCAATCAAATTGGCCACTTCTGGCCTTTTATGTTGCCAACCCTAGCTCACGCTACAGACTGGTATTGTTGAGTCGGTTCAATTGTTTTGATTCATGTTTTGACAGATCTTTTGTGTCCATTCGAATCCTCAGTCTCTAATGTGAATTCTCATACTTTTTCCAATCAAATTGGCCACTTCTCGCCTTTTATGTTGCCAACCCTAGCTCACGTGACAGACTGGTACTGTTGAGTCAGTTCAATTTTTTTGATTTATGTTTTGGCAGATCTTTTGTGTCCATTCGATTCCTCAATCTCTAATGTGAATTCTCACACTTTTTCCAATCAAATTGGCCACTGCTAGCCTTTTATGTTGCCAACCCTAGCTCACGTGACAGACTTATACTGTTGTGTCGGTTCAATTTTTTTGAATCATGTTTTGGCAGATCTTTTGTGTCGATTCGAATTCTCAATTTCTAATGTGAATTCTCATACTTTTTCCAATCAAATTGGCCACTTCTGGCCTTTT
>NW_018027255.1:2028-4624 GCF_000346465.2 Prunus persica
TTTTCCAATCAAATTTGGCCACTTATAGCTTTTTATGTAGCAAACCCTAGCTCACGCTACAGACTGGTACTGTTGAGTCGGTTCAATTTTATTGATTCAAGTTTTCGCTGATCTTTTGTGTCCATTCGAATCCTCAATCTCTAATGTGAATTCTCATACTTTTTCCAATCAAATTTGCCACTTCTCGCTTTTTATGTAGCCAACCCTAGCTCACGCTACAGACTGGTATTGTTGAGTCGGTTCAATGTTTTTGGTTCATGTTTTGGCAGATCTTTTGTGTCCATTCGAATCCTCAATCTCTAATGTGAATTCTCATACTTTTTCCAATCAAATTGGCCACTCATAGCCTTTTATGTAGCAAACCCTAGCTCAAGCTGCAGACTGGTATTGTTGAGTCGGTTCAATTTTTTTGATTATTGTTTTGGCAGATCTTTGGTGTCCAGTCGAATCCTCAATCTCTAATGTGAACTCTCATACGTTTATTAATCAAATTGGCCACTCCTAGCCGTTTTTGTAGCCAACCCTAGCTCACGCGACAGACTGGTACTGTTGAGTCGGTTCAATTTTTTTGATTCATGTTTTGTCAGATCTTTTGTGTCCATTCGAATCCTCAGTCTCTAATGTGAATTCTCATACTTTTTCCAATAAAATTGGCCACTTATAGCCTTTTATGTTGCCAACCCTAGCTCACGTGACAGACTGGTACTGTTGAGTCAGTTCAATTTTTTTGATTCATGTTTTGGCAGATCTTTTGTGTCCATTCGAATCCTCAATCTCTAATGTGAATTCTCATACTTTTTCCAATAAAATTGGCCACTTATCGCCTGTTATGTTGCCAACCCTAGCTCACGTGACTGACTGGTACTTTTGAGTCAGTTCATTTTTTTGATTCATGTTTTGGCAAATCTTTTGTGTCCATTCGAATCTCAATATCTAATGTGAATTCTCATACTTTTCCCAATCAAATTGGCCACTTCTGGCTTTTATGTTGCCAACCCTAGCTCACGCTACAGACTGGTATTGTTGAGTCGGTTCAATTGTTTGATTCATGTTTTGACAGATCTTTTGTGTCCATTCGAATCCTCAGTCTCTAATGTGAATTCTCATACTTTTTCCAATCAAATTGGCCACTTCTCGCCTTTTATGTTGCCAACCCTAGCTCACGTGACAGACTGGTACTGTTGAGTCAGTTCCATTGTTTTGATTCATGTTTTGACAGATCTTTTGTGTCCATTCGAATCCTCAGTCTCTAATGTGAATTCTCATACTTTTTCCAATCAAATTGGCCACTTCTCGCCTTTTATGTTGCCAACCCTAGCTCACGTGACAGACTGGTACTGTTGAGTCAGTTCAATTTTTTTGATGCATGTTTTGGCAGATCTTTTGTGTCCATTCGATTCCCCAATATCTAATGTGAATTCTCATACTTTTTCCAATCAAATTGGCCACTTCTAGCCTTTTATGTTGCCAACCCTAGCTCACGCTACAGACTGGTATTGTTGAGTCGGTTCAATTTTATTGATTCATGTTTTGGCAGATCTTTTGTGTCCATTCGAATCCTCAATCTCTAATGTGAATTCTCATACTTTTTCCAATCAAATTGGCCACTTCTCGCCTTTTATGTTGCCAACCCTAGCTCACGCTACGGACTGGTATTGTTGAGTCGGTTCAATTGTTTTGATTCATGTTTTGACAGATCTTTTGTGTCCATTCGAATCCTCAGTCTCTAATGTGAATTCTCATACTTTTTCCAATCAAATTGGCCACTTCTCGCCTTTTATGTTGCCAACCCTAGCTCACGTGACAGACTGGTACTGTTGAGTCAGTTCAATTTTTTTGATTCATGTTTTGGCAGATCTTTTGTGTCCATTCGATTCCCCAATATCTAATGTGAATTCTCATACTTTTTCCAATCAAATTGGCCACTTCTAGCCTTTTATGTTGCCAACCCTAGCTCACGCTACAGACTGGTATTGTTGAGTCGGTTCAATGTTTTTGGTTAATGTTTTGGCAGATCTTTTGTGTCCATTCGAATCCTCAATCTCTAATGTGAATTCTCATACTTTTTCCAATCAAATTGGCCACTGCTAGCCTTTTATGTTGCCAACCCTAGCTCACGTGACAGACTTGTACTGTTGAGTCGGTTCAATTTTTTTGATTCATGTTTTGGCAGGTCTTTTGTGTCGATTCGAATTCTCAATCTCTAATGTGAATTCTCATACTTTTTCCAATCAAATTGGCCACTTCTGGCCTTTTATGTTGCCACCCTAGCTCACCCTACAGACTGGTATTGTTGAGTCGGTTCAATTTTTTTGATTCATGTTTTCGCAGATCTTTTGTGTCCATTCGAATCCTCAATCTCTAATGTGAATTCTCATACTTTTTCCAATCAAATTGGCCACTGCTAGCCTTTTATGTTGCCAACCCTAGCTCACGTGACAGACTTGTACTGTTGAGTCGGTTCAATTTTTTTGAATCATGTTTTGGCAGATCTTTTGTGTCCATTCGAATCCTCAATCTCTAATGTGAATTCTCATACTTTTTCCAATCAAATTTGCCACTTGGTCGCCTTTTATGTAGCCAACCCTAGCTCACG
>NW_018027256.1:0-710 GCF_000346465.2 Prunus persica
TATTTTTGAAAACAATTAAGGGGAAACTGAGTATAGCCGTGCGGCTATACTGTTTAAAAATATATATATATTATTTTTATTCAATAATATGTGAGAATATGAATATAATACTTGAATTTTGTGTGCCTTATTGAAATTTTAATAAAAAAATACGTGTATTAAACTTGAGAAATACGTGCGGACGTGTATAGTACATTGTTAAACGTGAAAGTACCAAGATCTTTATACGTATAATAATTCTGGAAAAGTAAAAAATCGAAAGGGGACAATAGTTACTCGAGTAGTAGCCTAATAGTAACGGAGAGGGCTCTTGGGCGATGGAGAAATTTAATTACGACACCCAAACAATTTCGCAAAACACTTAATAAATAGAAATTAATTATTTTGTGCACATTTTCTTTAATTTTTTTGCATTAAATAGTAATTACGATATAATTACCAAATAAAGTAATTCAAAAAGGGTAAGATATGACTTAATTACATATAATAAACTAAAGAAGTATGTCAAGAAACTAATTTTATATTATGAAAATTTTTTAAAAACAAAAAAAATGGAGAAAATTCCAGGAAAAGAGTATAGCCGCGCGGCTATACTATTTTGTAATATTAAAAGACCAGACCAGCCCACAGCACAGCGCCACGTGTCAAAAACGTACGGTACTTTTTTTTTAAAGGTAAACGAGTATAGCCGTGCGGCTATACTATTTCTT
>NW_018027256.1:827-2572 GCF_000346465.2 Prunus persica
GTATAGCCGAACGGCTATACTATTTATTGAAAAAAAAAAAAGAATCTGGTAAAGCCCGGCCCAGGCGCCATGTGCGCCACGTGGCAAACAAGTAAAGCCGAACGGCTATACTATTTTTGAAAACAATTAAGGGAAAACTGAGTATAGCCGTGCGGCTATACTGTTTAAAATTATATATATATTATTTTTATTCAATAATATGTGAGAATATGAATATAATACTTGAATTTTGTGTGCCTTATTGAAATTTTAATAAAAAAATACGTGTATTAAACTTGAGAAATACGTGCGGACGTGTATAGTACATTGTTAAGCGTGAAAGTACCAAGATCTTTATACGTATAATAATGATGGAAAAGTAAAAAATTGAAAGGAGACAATAGTTACTCGAGTAGTAGCCTAATAGTAACGGAGAGGGCTCTTGGGCGATGGAGAAATTTAATTACGACACCCAAACAATTTCGCAAAACACTTAATAAATAGAAATTAATTATTTTGTGCACATTTTCTTTAATTTTTTTGCATTAAATAGTAATTACGATATAATTACCAATTAAAGTAATTCAAAAAGGGTAAGATATGACTTAATTACATATAATAAACTAAAGAAGTAGGTCAAGAAACTAATTTTATATTATGAAAATTTTTTAAAACAAAAAAAGGGAGAAAATTCCAGGAAAAGAGTATAGCCGCGCGGCTATACTATTTGTAATATTAAAAGACCAGACCAGCCCACAGCACAGGCGCCACGTGTCAAAAAGGTACGGTACTTTTTTTTTTAAAAGTTAAAACGAGTATCGCCGTGCGACTATACTATTTCTTGTAAAAAAATAAAAAAGAATCTGGTACAGCCCGGCCCAGGGACCATGTGCGCCACGTGGCAAGCAAGTAGAGCCGAACGGCTATACCCTTTATTTGACAATTAAGGGAAAACTGAGTATAGCCGCACGGCTATACTATTTATTGAAAGAAAAAAAAAAGAATCTGGTACAGCCCGGCCCAGGCGCCATGTGCGCCACGTGGCAAACAAGTAAAGCCGAACGGCTATACTATTTTTGAAAACAATTAAGGGAAAACTGAGTATAGCCGTGCGGCTATACTGTTTAAAATTATATATATATTATTTTTATTCAATAATATGTGAGAATATGAATATAATACTTGAATTTTGTGTGCCTTATTGAAATTTTAATAAAAAAATACGTGTATTAAACTTGAGAAATACGTGCGGACGTGTATAGTACATTGTTAAACGTGAAAGTACCAAGATCTTTATACGTATAATAATGATGGAAACGTAAAAAATCGAAAGGGGACAATAGTTACTCGAGTAGTAGCCTAATAGTAACGGAGAGGGCTCTTGGGCGATGGAGAAATTTAATTACGACACCCAAACAATTTCGCAAAGCACTTAATAAATAGAAATTAATTATTTTGTGCACATTTTCTTTAATTTTTTTGCATTAAATAGTAATTACGATATAATTACCAATTAAAGTAATTCAAAAAGGGTAAGATATGACTTAATTACATATAATAAACTAAAGAAGTAGGTCAAGAAACTGATTTTATATTATGAAATTTTTTTAAAACAAAAAAAGGGAGAAAATTCCAGGAAAAGAGTATAGCCGCGCGGCTATACGATTTGTAATATTAAAGGACCAGACCAGCCCACAGCACAGCGCCACGTGTCAAAAAGGTACGGTACTTTTTTTTTTTAAAAGGTAAAACGAGTATCGCCGTGC
>NW_018027256.1:2930-4478 GCF_000346465.2 Prunus persica
TTTTGTGTGCCTTATTGAAATTTTAATAAAAAAATACGTGTATTAAACTTGAGAAATACGTGCGGACGTGTATAGTACATTGTTAAACGTGAAAGTACCAAGATCTTTATACGTATATAATGATGGAAAAGTAAAAAATCGAAAGGGGACAATAGTTACTCGAGTGGTAGCCTAATAGTAACGGAGAGGGCTCTTGGGCGATGGAGAAATTTAATTACGACACCCAAACAATTTCGCAAAACACTTAATAAATAGAAATTAATTATTTTGTGCACATTTTCTTTAATTTTTTTGCATTAAATAGTAATTACGATATAATTACCAATTAAAGTAATTCAAAAAGGGTAAGATATGACTTAATTACATATAATAAACTAAAGAAGTAGGTCAAGAAACTAATTTTATATTATGAAAATTTTTTAAAACAAAAAAAGGGAGAAAATTCCAGGAAAAGAGTATAGCCGCGCGGCTATACTATTTGTAATATTAAAAGACCAGACCAGCCCACAGCACAGGCGCCACGTGTCAAAAAGGTACGGTACTTTTTTTTTTAAAAGTTAAAACGAGTATCGCCGTGCGACTATACTATTTCTTGTAAAAAAATAAAAAAGAATCTGGTACAGCCCGGCCCAGGGACCATGTGCGCCACGTGGCAAGCAAGTAGAGCCGAACGGCTATACCCTTTATTTGAACAATTAAGGGAAAACTGAGTATAGCCGCACGGCTATACTATTTATTGAAAGAAAAAAAAAAGAATCTGGTACAGCCCGGCCCAGGCGCCATGTGCGCCACGTGGCAAACAAGTAAAGCCGAACGGCTATACTATTTTTGAAAACAATTAAGGGAAAACTGAGTATAGCCGTGCGGCTATACTGTTTAAAATTATATATATATTATTTTTATTCAATAATATGTGAGAATATGAATATAATACTTGAATTTTGTGTGCCTTATTGAAATTTTAATAAAAAAATACGTGTATTAAACTTGAGAAATACGTGCGGACGTGTATAGTACATTGTTAAACGTGAAAGTACCAAGATCTTTATAGGTATAATAATTATGAAAAAGTAAAAAATCGAAAGGAGACAATAGTTACTCGAGTAGTAGCCTAATAGTAACGGAGAGGGCTCTTGGGCGATGGAGAAATTTAATTACGACACCCAAACAATTTCGCAAAACACTTAATAATTAGAAATTAATTATTTTGTGCACATTTTCTTTAATTTTTTTGCATTAAATAGTAATTACGATATAATTACCAATTAAAGTAATTCAAAAAGGGTAAGATATGACTTAATTACATATAATAAACTAAAGAAGTAGGTCAAGAAACTAATTTTATATTATGAAAATTTTTTAAAACAAAAAAAGGGAGAAAATTCCAGGAAAAGAGTATAGCCGTGCGGCTATACTATTTGTAATATAAAAAGACCAGACCAGCCCACAGCACAGGCGCCACGTGTCAAAAAGGGTAATAAAAAAATACGTGTATTAAACTTGGGAAATACGTGCGGACGTGTATAGTACATTGTTAAATGTGAAACG
>NW_018027257.1:0-640 GCF_000346465.2 Prunus persica
GTTTATGTTTTAGCAGATCTTTTGTGTCCATTAAAATCTTCAATCTCTAATTTGAAAACGCCTATATATCTGAGAACTCAACATTTTACCCGTAATTTATGTAATAAATAACTTATTTTTCTCAAAACGCTATATCTTACCGGTAAGTTATAGTGTAAAAGGCCTATATATCTGAACACGCGACATCGTACCCGTATTTTATTGAGTAAATAGCCTATTTTTCTGAAAAAACCATATCTTACCGGTAAGTTATAGTATAAAAGGCCTATACATCGGAGAACTCAACATTTTACCCGTAATTTATGGAGCAAATAACTTATTTTTCTAAAAACACAATATCTTACCGGTAAGTTACAGTGTAAAAGCCCCATATATCAGAAAACGCAACATCGTACCCGTATTTTATTGAGTAAAGAGCCTTTTTTTTATGAAAACACCATATCTAACCGGTAAGTTATAGTGTAAAAAGTCTATTTATCGGAGAACACAACATTTTATCCATATCTTATTTAGTAAATAGCATGTTTTTCTGAAAACACCATTTCTTACGGGTAAGTTATTGTGTAAAATGCATATATATATATCTGAAAACGCAGACATTTTACCCGTCATTTATGGAGTAAATAACTTATTTTTCTCA
>NW_018027257.1:745-1596 GCF_000346465.2 Prunus persica
CATCATATTTTACCGGTAAGTTATAGTGGAAAACGCTTATATATCTAAGAACTTAACATTTTACCCGTAATTTATGGAGTAAATAAATTATTTTTCTAAAAACACCATATCTTACCAGTAAGTTATAAAGTAAATGGTCCATATATCAGAAAACGCAACATCGTACCCTTATTTTACTGTGTAAAGAGCCTGTTTTTCTGAAAACACCATATCTTACCGGTAAGTTATAGTGTAACAGGCCTATATATCTGAAAACACAACATGTTATCGGTATTTTATTAAGTAAATGGCCTGTTTTTCTAAAAACATCATATCTTGCTGGTAAGTTATTGTGTAAAAGGCCAATATATTTGAGAACATAACATCTTACCCGTAATTGATGGATTAAATAACTTATTTTCCGAAAAACTCTATATCTTACCGGTAAGCTACAGTGTAAAAGGCCTATATATCTGAGAACGCAACATCTTACCAGTAACTGATATTGTAAATAACATATTTTTCTCAAAACACCATATCTTGCCGGTAAGTTATAGTATAAAATGCCTATATATATCAGAGAACACAACATTTTATCCGTATTTTATTTAGTAAATAGCATGTTGTTCTAAAAACAACATATCTGACCGGTAAGTTATAGTGTAAAAGGTCTATATATCTGAGAATGCAACATCTTACCCGATAATTTATAGAGAAAATAACTTATTTTTCTAAACACACCATATCTTAACGGTAAGTTATAGTGTAAAAGGCCTATAAACCCCTAATTATGGAGTAAATAGCTATTTTTCTAAAGATACATATCCTACAGGTAAGTTACAGTGTAAAATGCCTATATATCTGATAACGCG
>NW_018027257.1:1696-2866 GCF_000346465.2 Prunus persica
TTATAGTGTAAAAGGCCGATATATCAGAAACGTAACATCGTACCCGTATTTTATTAAGTAAAGAGTCTATTTTTCTGAAAAACCATATCTTACCGGTAAGTTATAGTGTAAAAGGCCTATAGATCGGAGAACTCAACATTTTACCTGTAATTTATGGAGTAAATAATCTGTTTTTCTAAAAACATCATATCTTACCGGTAAGTTATACTGTAAAAGGCCCATATATCAGAAAACGCAATATCGTGCCCGTATTTTATTGAGTAAAGAGCCTTTTTTATGAAAACACCATATCATTTAATGTTGAATCGGTTCTGTTTTTTTGACTCATGTTTTGACAGATCTTTTGTATCCATTCGAATCATCAATCTCTAATTTGAATTTCCATACTTTTTCAGGTCAAATTGGATACTCTTAGCCTTTTATGTAACCAACCCTAGCTCACGGTACAAACAGTTATCGTTGAATCGATTTAGATTTTTTGATTCCTTTTTTAACATATCTTTTGTGTCCATTCGAATCCCCAATCTCTAATTTGAATTCTCATGCTTTTTTGAATCAAATTGGCCACTTCTAGCCTTTGCTCTAGCCAACCCTAGCTCACTGTATAGATGGGTATTGTCGAATCGATTCAGTTTTTATCAGTCATGTTTTTACAGATCTTTTGTGTCCATTTGAATCCTCAATCTCTAATTTGAATTCTCAAACCTTCCCAATCAAATTGGGCACTCCTATCCTTTTATGTGGCAACCCCAGCTCACGGTACAGACAGGTATTCTTGAATCGGTTCAACTTTTTTTATTCATGTTTTTACAGATCTTTTGTGTCCATTCGAATCCACAATCTCTAACTTGAAATCTCATGCTTTTGCCAATCAAATTGGACACTCCTAGCCTTTTATGAAGCCAACCCTAGCTCACGGTACAGACATTTATCGTTGAATCGGCTCAGTTTTTTTTATTCATTTTTCAACAGATCTTTTGTGTCCATTTAAATCCTCAATCTCTAATTTGAATTCTCATACTTTTTTTAATCAAATTGGCCACTTCTAGCCTTTGCTCTAGCCTACCCTAGCTCACTGTACAAATGGGTATTGTTGAATCGGTTCATTTTTTTGACTCATGTTTTGACAGATCTTTTGTATCCATTCGAATCCTCAATCTCTAATTTGAA
>NW_018027257.1:3172-4499 GCF_000346465.2 Prunus persica
TCTAAATTGGAATGCTCGTACTTTTTTGAAATCAAATTGGCCACTTCTAGCTTTTGCTCTAGCCAACCCTAGCTTACAGTATAGATGGGTATTGTTGAATCTGTTCAGTTTTTTTCAATCATGTTTTGACAGATCTTTTGTGTCCATTTGAATCCTCAATCTCTAATTTGAATTCTCAGACTTTTCCCAATCAAATTGGACACTCGTAGCCATTTACGTAACCAACCCTAGCTCACGGTATAAACAGGTATTGTTGAATCGGTTTAGATTTTTTAATTCATGTTTTAGCAGATATTTTGTGTCCATTCGAATCCTCAATCTCTAATTTGAATTCTCATACTTTTTCCAAACAAATTGGACACTTCTTGCCTTTTATGTAGCCAACCTTAGCTCACGGTACAGACATTTATTATTGAATCGGTTCAGTTTTATTTATTTAATTTTTGGCAGTTCTTTTGTGTCCATTCAAATCTTCAATCTCTAATTTGAATTCTTATACTTTTTCCAATCAAATTGGCCACCTCTAGCCTTTGCTCTGGCCAACCCTAGCTCACGGTACAGACAGGTATTGTTGAATCCGTTTAGTTTTTTTATTCATGTTTTGGCAAATCTTTTGTGTCCATCGAATCCTCAATATCGAATTTAAATTCTCATACTTTTTCCAATCAAATTAGACACTCCTAGCCTTTTATGTAGCCAACCATACTCTCAGCATAGACAGGTATTGTAGAATCGGTTCAGTTTTAATGATTCATGTATTGGCAACTCTTTAGTGTCCATTTGAATCTTCAATCTCTAATTTGAATTCTCATACTTTTTTCAAACAAATTGGCCTCTTATGGCCTTTCCTCTAGCCAACCCTAGCTCATTATACGGACAGATATTGTTGAATTGGTTCAGATTTTTTTATTCATGTTTTAGCAGATCTTCAGTGTCCATTCGAATCCTCAATCTCTAATTTGAATTCTCATACTTTTACCAATCAAATTGGACACTCCTAGACTCCATAAATTACGGGTAAGATGTTGCGTTCTCAGATATATAGGCCTTTTACACTATAACTTACCGGTAAGATATGGTGTTTTCATAAAAACAGGCTCTTTACTCAGTAAAATACGGGTACGATGTTGCATTTTCTGATATATCGGCATTTTACACTATAACGTACCGGCAAGATATGGTGTTTGAGAAAAATAAGTTATTTACTCCACAAATTGCGGGTAAGATGTTGCATTCTCAGATATATAGGCCTTGTACACTATAACTTACCGGTAAGATATTGCGTCTTGAGAAAAATAAGTTATTTATTACATAAATTACGGTTAAA
>NW_018027258.1:0-225 GCF_000346465.2 Prunus persica
ACCGATTGGTCAATGAAATCGGACAATTCAGGTTCGTACGAAATTCATTCTGAAATGGGGTGGTTGGTGTATTGTATAGTTCTAGAGATTGGATGTCACTCAAAACACACCAAATGACTCCTCCTACAATATTATGATGCTCCCCAAGTTTAGAACTCAATTCGTTATCGATTGATCAATGAAATCGGACAGTTCAGGTTCGTACGAAGTTCGTTCTGAAATGGG
>NW_018027258.1:675-2312 GCF_000346465.2 Prunus persica
AATGAAATCGGACAATTCAGGTTGGTACGAAGTTCGTTCTGAAATGGGGTGGTTGGTGTATTGTATAGTTCTAGAGATTGGATTTCACTCAAATCCCACCAAATGACTCCTAACAAAATATTATGGTGGTCCCCAACTTTTGGACTCAATCCGTTACCGATTGGTCAATGAAATCGGACAATTCAGGTTCGTACGAAGTTCATTCTGAAATGGGGTGGTTGGTGTATTGTATAGTTCTAGAGATTGGATGTCACTCAAAACCCACCAAATGACTCCTCCCACAATATTATGATGCTCCCCAAGTTTAGAACTCAATTCGTTATCGATTGGTCAATGAAATCGGACAATTCAGGTTCGTACGAAGTTCGTTCTGAAATGGGGTGGTTGGTGTATTGTATAGTTCTAGAGTTTGGATTTCACTCAAAACCCACCAAATGACTCCTTCCACAATATTATGGCGTTCCCCAAGTTTTGGACTCAAGCCGATATCGATTGGTCTTTGAAATCGGACAATTCAGGTTCGTACGAAGTTCGTTCTGAAATGGGGTGGTTGGTGTGTTGTATGGTTCTAGAGATTGGATTTCACTCAAAACCCACCAAAAGACTCCTCCCAAAATATTATGATGTTCCCAAAGTTTTGGACCCAATCCGTTATCGATTGGTCAATGAAATCGGACAATTCAGGTTAGTACGAAGTTCGTTCTGAAATGGGGTGGTTGGTGTATTGTATAGTTCTAGAGATTGGATTTCACTCAAAACCCCCAAATGACTCCTCCCATAATATTATGATGTTCCCCAAGTTTTGGACTCAATCCGATATCGATTGGTCATTGAAATCGGACAATTCAGGTTCGTACGAGTTCATTCTGAATGGGGTGGTTGGTGTATTGTATAGTTCTAGAGATTGGATTTCACTCAAAACCCACCAAATGACTCCTCCCATAATATTATGATGTTCCCCAAGTTTTGGACTCAATCCGATATCGATTGGTCATTGAAATCGGACAATTCAGGTTCCTACGAAGTTCATTCTGAAAATGGGGTGGTTGGTGTATTGTATAGTTCTAGAGATTGGATTTCACTCAAAACCCACCAAATGACTCCTCCCACAAGATTATGATGTTCCCCAAGTTTTGGACTCAATCCGATATCGATTGGTCCTTCAAATCGGAGAATTCAGGTGCGTACGAAGTTCGTTCTGAAATGGGGAGGTTGGTGTATTGTATAGTTCTAGAGATTGGATTTCACTCAAAACCTACCAAATGACTCCTCCCACAATATTATGATGCTCCCCAAGTTTTGGACTCAATCCGATATCGATTGGTCCTTGAAATCGGACAATTCATGTTCCTAAGAAGTTCATTCTGAAATGGGGTGGTTGGTGTATTGTAAAGTTCTAGAGATTGGATATCTCTCAAAAACCCACCAAAATGACTCCCCCCACAATATAATGATGTTCCCCAAGTTTTGGACTCAATCCGATATCGATTGGTCCTTGAAATCGGACAATTCAGTTTCGTACGAATTTCGTTCTGAAATGGGGTGGTTGGTGTATTGTATAGTTCTAGAGATTGTATTTCACTCTAACCCACCAAATGACTCCTCCCAAAATATTATGATGTTCCCCAAGTTTTGGA
>NW_018027258.1:5103-6510 GCF_000346465.2 Prunus persica
AATGACTCCTCCCACAATATTATGATGTTCCCCAAGTTTTGGACTCAATCCGATATCGATCGGTCCACGAAATCTGACAATTCAGGTTCGTACGAAGTTCGTTCTGAAATGCAGTGGTTGGTGTATTGTATAGTTCTAGAGATTGTATTTCACTCAAAACCCACCAAATGACTCCTCCCACAATATTATGATGTTCCCCAAGTTTTGGACTCAATCCGATATCGATTGGTCCTTGAAATCGGACAATTCAGGTTCGTACGAAGTTCGTTCTGAAATGGGGTGGTTGGTGTATTGTATAGTTCTAGAGATTGGATTCACTCAAAACCCAACCAAATGACTCCTCCCACAATATTATGGCGTTCCCCAAGTTTTGGACTCAATCCAATATCGATTGGTCTTGAAATCGGACAATTCAGGTTCGTACGAAGTTCGTTCTGAAATGGGGTGGTTGGTGTATTGTATAGTTCTAGAGATTGGATTTCACTCAAAACCCACCAAATGACTCCTCCCAAAATATTATGATGTTCCCCAAGTTTTGGACTCAATCCGTTACCGATTGGTCAATGAAATCGGACAATTCAGGTTCGTACGAATTTCGTTCCGAAATGGGGTGGTTGGTGTATTGTATAGTTCTAGAGACTGGATTTCACTCAAAACCCACCAAATGACTCCTCCCACAATATTATGATGTTCCCCAAGTTTTGGACTCAATTCGTTATCGACTGGTCAATGAAATCGGAAAATTCAGGTTGGTACGAAGTTCGTTCTGAAATGGGGTGGTTGGTGTATTGTATAGTTCTAGAGATTGGATTTCACTCAAATCCCACCAAATGACTCCTAACAAAATATTATGGTGGTCCCCAACTTTTGGACTCAATCCGTTACCGATTGGTCAATGAAATCGGACAATTCAGGTTCGTACGAAGTTCATTCTGAAATGGGGTGGTTGGTGTATTGTATAGTTCTAGAGATTGGATGTCACTCAAAACCCACCAAATGACTCCTCCCACAATATTATGATGCTTCCCAAGTTTAGAACTCAATTCGTTATCGATTGGTCAATGAAATCGGACAATTCAGGTTCGTACGAAGTTCGTTCTGAAATGGGGTGGTTGGTGTATTGTATAGTTCTAGAGTTTGGATTTCTCTCAAAACCCACCAAATGACTCCTTCCACAATATTATGGCGTTCCCCAAGTTTTGGACTCAAGCCGATATCGATTGGTCTTTGAAATCGGACAATTCAGGTTCGTACGAAGTTCGTTCTGAAATGGGGTGGTTGGTGTGTTGTATGGTTCTAGAGATTGGATTTCACTCAAAACCCACCAAAAGACTCCTCCCAAAATATTATGATGTTCCCAAAGTTTTGGACCCAATCCGTTATCGATTGGTCAATGAAATCGGACAA
>NW_018027258.1:6610-7279 GCF_000346465.2 Prunus persica
TCGTTCTGAAATGGGGTGGTTGGTGTGTTGTATAGTTCTAGAGATTGGATTTCACTCAAAACCCACCAAATGACTCCTCCCATAATATTATGATGTTCCCCAAGTTTTGGACTCAATCCGTTACCGATTGGTCTTTGAAATCGGACAATTCAGGTTCGTACGAATTTCGTTCCGAAATGGGGTGGTTGGTGTATTGTATAGTTCTAGAGACTGGATTTCACTCAAAACCCACCAAATGACTCCTCCCACAATATTATCATGTTCCCCAAGTTTTGGACTCAATTCGTTATCGACTGGTCAATGAAATCGGACAATTCAGGTTCGTACGAAGTTCGTTCTGAAATGGGGTGGTTGGTGTATTGTATAGTTCTAGAGATTGGATTTCACTCAAAACCCACCAAATGACTCCTCCCAAAATATTATGATGGTCCCCAACTTTTGGACTCAATCCGTTACCGATTGGTCAATGAAATCGGACAATTCAGGTTCGTACGAAATTCATTCTGAAATGGGGTGGTTGGTGTATTGTATAGTTCTAGAGATTGGATGTCACTCAAAACACACCAAATGACTCCTCCTACAATATTATGATGCTCCCCAAGTTTAGAACTCAATTCGTTATCGATTGATCAATGAAATCCGGACAGTTCAGGTTCGTACGAAAGTTCG
>NW_018027259.1:0-2090 GCF_000346465.2 Prunus persica
ACCATCGGAACAATTTGGTGGGTTTTGAGTGAAATACAATCCCTAGAACTAAACAATACACCAGCCACTCCATTTCAGAACGAACTTCGTACGAACGTGAATTGTCCGATTTCAAGGACCAATCGACATCGGATTGAGTTCGAAACTTTTGGAACATCATAATACTGTTGGAGTCATTTTGTGGGTTTTGAGTGAAATCCAATCTCTAGAACTATACAATACACCAACCACTCCATTTCAGAACGAACTTCGTACGAACCTGAATTGTCCGATTTCAAGCACCAATCGATATCGGCTTGAGTCCAAAACTTGGGGAACATCATAATATTGTGGTAGTTGTCATTTGATGGGTTTTGAGTGAAATCCAATCTCTAGACCTATACAACACACCAACCACACCATTTCGGAACGAACTTCGTACGAACTTGAATTGTCCGATTTCAAGGACCAATCGATATCGGATTGAGTCCAAAACTTGGGGAACATCATAATACTGTGGGAGGAGTCATTTGGTGGGTTTTGGGTGAAATCCAATCACTAGAACTATACAATCCACCAACCACCCCGTTTTTGAACGAACTTCGTACGAACCTGAATTGTCCGATTTCAAGGACCAATCGACATCGGATTGAGTTCGAAACTTTTGGGAACATCATAATACTGTTGGAGTCATTTGGTGGGTTTTGAGTGAAATACAATCTATTGAAGAATACAATACACCAACCACTCCATTTCAGAATGAACTTAAAAAAAGCATGAATTGTTCTATTTCAAGGACCAATCGATGTCGGATTAAGTTCGGAACATGGGGAACACCATAATATTGTGGGAGGAGTCATTTGGTGGGTTTTGAGAGAAATACAATCCCTAGAACTATACAATACACCAGCCACTCCATATCAGAACGAACTTCGTACGAACCTGAATTGTCCGATTTCAAGGACCAATCGATATCGGATTGAGTCCAAAACTTGGGGAACATCATAATATTGTGGGAGGAGTCATTTGGTGGGTTTTTAGTGAAATCCAATCTCTAGAACAATACAATACACCAATCACCCAATTTCAGAACGAACTTCGTACGAACCTGAATTATCCGATTTCAAGGACCAATCGATACCGGATTAAGTCCAAAACTTGGGGAACATCATAATATTGTGGGATTTGTCATTTGATGGGTTTTGATTGAAATACAATCCCTAGAACTATACAACACACCAACCACACCATTTCGGAACGAACTTCGTACGAACCTGAATTGTCCGATTTCAAGGACCAATCGATATCGGATTGAGTCCAAAACTTGGGGAACATCATAATATTGTGGGAGTTGTCATTTGATGGGTTTTGATTGAAATACAATCCCTAGAACTATACAACACACCAACCACACCATTTCGGAACGAACTTCGTACGAACCTGAATTGTCCGATTTCAAGGACAAATCGATATCGGATTGAGTCCAAAACTTGGGGAACATCATAATACTATGGGAGCAGTCATTTGGTGGGTTTTGGGTGAAATCCAATCACTAGAACTATACAACCACCAACCACCCCGTTTAGGAACGAACTTCGTACGAACCTGAATTGTCCGATTTCAAGGACCAATCGACATCGGATTGAGTTCGAAAGTTTTGGAACATCATAATACTGTTGGAGTCATTTGGTGGGTTTTGAGTGAAATCCAATCTCTAGAACTATACAATACACCAACCACTCCGTTTCAGAACGAAATTCGTACGAACCTGAATTGTCCGATTTCAAGGACCAATCGATATCGGATTAAGTTCAAAACTTGGGGAACATCATAATATTTTGGGAGGAGTCATTTGGTAGGTTTTGAGTGAAATCCAATCCCTAGAACTATACAAAACACCAATCACACCATTTCGGAACGAACTTCGTACGAACCTGAATTGGTCGATTTCAAGGACCAATCGATATCGGATTGAGTCCAAAACTTGGGGGACATCATAATATTGTGGGAGGTGTCATTTGATGGGTTTTGAGAGAAAATCCAATCCCTAGAACTATACAACACACCAACCACCCCATTTCGGAACGAACTTTCGTACGAACCTGAATTGT
>NW_018027259.1:2300-4116 GCF_000346465.2 Prunus persica
GGGAACATCCATAATATTGTGGTAGTTGTCATTGATGGGTTTTGAGAGAAATCCAATCCCTAGAACTATACAACACACCAACCACACCATTTCGGAACGAACTTCGTACGAACCTGAATTGTCCGATTTCAAGGACCAATCGATATCGGATTGAGTCCAAAACTTGGGGAACATCATAATATTGTGGGAGGAGTCATTTGGTGGGTTTTGAATGAAATCAAATCTCTAGAACTATACAATACACCAACCACGCCATTTCAGAACGAACTTCGTACGAACCTGAATTGTCCGATTTGAAGGACCAATCGATATCGGATTAAGTTCAAAACTTGGGGAACATCATAATATTGTGGGAGGAGTCATTTGGTGGGTTTTGAGTGAAATACAATCCCTAGAACTATACAATCCACCATCCACCCCGTTTACGAACGAACTTCGTACGAATCTGAATTGTCCGATTTCAAGGACCAATCGACATTGGATTGAGTTCGAAACTTTTGGAACATCATAATACTGTTGGAGTCGTTTGGTGGGTTTTGAGTGAAATCCAATCTCTAGAACTATACAATACACCAATTACCCAATTTCAGAACGAACTTCGTACGAACCTGAATTGTCCGATTTCAAGGACCAATCGATATCAGATTAAGTTCAAAACTTGGGGAACATCATAATATTTTGGGAGGAGTCATTTGGTGGGTTTTGAGTGAAATACAATCCTTAGAACTATACAATACACCAGCCACTCCATTTCAGAACGAACTTCGTACGAACCTGAATTGTCCGATTTCAAGGACCAATCGATATCGGATTGAGTCCAAAACTTGGGGAACATCATAATATTGTGGGAGTAGTCATTTGGTGGGTTTTTAGTGAAATCCAATCTCTAGAACAATACAATACACCAATCACCCCATTTCAGAACGAACTTCGTACGAACCTGAATTGTCCGATTTCAAGGACCAATCGATACCGGATTAAGTCCAAAACTTGGGGAACATCATAATATTGTGGGAGTTGTCATTTGATGGGTTTTGAGTGAAATCCAATCCCTAGAACCATACAACACACCAATCACACCATTTCGGAACGAACTTCGTACGAACCTGAATTGTCCGATTTCAAGGACCAATCGATATCGGATTGAGTCCAAAACTTGGGGAACATCATAATATTGTGGTAGTAGTCATTTGATGGGTTTTGAGAGAAATCCAATCTCTAGAACTATACAACACACCAACCACCCCATTTCGGAACGAACTTCGTACGAACCTGAATTGTCCGATTTCAAGGACCAGTCGATATCGGATTGAGTCCAAAACTTGGGGAACATCATAATATTGTGAGAGGAGTCATTTGGTGGGTTTTGAATGAAATCAAATCTCTAGAACTATACAATACACCAACCACGCCATTTCAGAACGAACTTCGTACGAACCTGAATTGTCCGATTTCGAGGACCAATCGATATCGGATTGAGTCCAAAACTTGGGGAACATCATAATATTGTGGGAGTTGTCATTTGATGGGTTTTGAGTGAAATCCAATCCCTAGAACTATACAACACAACAACCACACCATTTCGGAAAGAACTTCGTAAGAACCTGAACTGTCCGATTTCAAGGACCATTCGATATCGGATTGAGTCCAAAACTTGGGGAACATCATAATATTGTTGGAGTTGTCATTTGATGGGTTTTGATTGAAATACAATCCCTACAACTATACAATACACCAACCACTCCATTTCAGAACGAACTTCGTACGAACCTGAATTGCCAGTGCGAGTGATTGTTATTAACACCGGTGGCCCACG
>NW_018027260.1:0-1018 GCF_000346465.2 Prunus persica
TTAGACGACGGTTTTATTAAAACTGAGACGTCTAAAGAGTGTTACATGTCAAGATCAAAACAAGCACTGACATACAGATAATTATCCACGTCCCTAATTGAAGGTATATAGACTTGTATAACCTAGAAACCATCCTGGTTAACTTATACTACGTTAAATAAATAAACAAACCGACGTCTAACCTATAAAAGACGATGCATACACAAAAGAACGGGCATTTAAAGCATATTACATGTCAATAATCACACAGGCTGAAAGGACCCGCCCCGAATTTTCTCAAAATCCGAGACGAACCCTTTGGAATTCCTGACATCACCCCGATGCCAGGCCCACTTACTAAAAACCGAGACTTCCTGCCGAAATTTCGGCAGAGTCTCCCCTATAATTTGGACATTTCCCAAAATTTCAACCTGCATAAAAACACATTTAATATTCCCAACTGGCAGCATGCACAATATAATTTCATGCAAATTCTCATAAATGGCCTTCGGCCTTCCAAAAATTCTCAAACGACTACCAAACAATTCAATTACAATTTATGACTAATAATTAGTCTGCGGCTGCACCTAATAACCTTAGGCTGTCTACGTACCCTCCTTGAGGGATCAAGCCACACGTAGTTCTTCCCTAAAACCCAATTCCCCACTTGGGCGATACCTTATTTCATTTCTTTGTATTTCATATAATCTCCCCATACGCCGGTACAACCAACGCCACGTATGGGGCCTGTCAACACGCCGGATAACCTACGCCACGTGCGACCATGCCATACTATCATAATATCTCCCCATACGCCGGTACAACCAACGCCACGTATGGGGTCTGTCTCAACGCCGGATAACCTACGCCACGTGAGACCTGCACATCATATCACATAACTCCCCATACGCCGGTACAACCAACGCCACGTATGGGGCCTGTCCCAACGCCGGATAACCTACGCCACGCGGGACGTCAACATCATATCACAAATCTCCCATACGCCGGTACAACCAACTCCACGTATGGGGTCTGTCGA
>NW_018027260.1:1118-1930 GCF_000346465.2 Prunus persica
GTGCCGGTACAACCAACGCCACGTATGGGGCCTGTCCCAACGCCGGATAACCTACGCCACGTGGGACCTAACTTTCACTTGGTGGTACTTGTAGAAATTCCAAAATTCGGGGAGGTACCTACAGTAGTGCGTATAGCACTCCAAACTGACATTCTAGACTCTGTTGTACCCTTGTACAACCATACATAATTATATTTATATAAATTAATTCTTATATTGTGTAATCCTCCACAATGGTCTAGCACCCGATAATCCCCCCTTAAAAAGGTGGGATTACTCCGGAAGACTCACGGTCAACCAAAGGTCAAACTATTCTAACCCTGGTCAACCGGACCTGCCGAACCCACGACCTCCAATTTCCGATCCGGAAGTCCCTATGGGTTCTACCAGGTATAGGACACTTGTCCTGCAAGTTTGGTACAGATCGGACGGTCGGATTTCTCACGATCGAACGATCCAACGGTTAATATAAAATATAAACTTAAAATTATTATTCGGAACATCCGGGGCTCCTATTCACGATCCGTGAATTCCTACAACATCCTAGAATTACCTAGATTAACATATATTAAATTTGGGACCATCCGACGGTCCCAACCTATCGAACCCGGATAACGCATACTATGCGATTATCCGTTCGATAGTCAAACGACGTCCGAATTGAGATCCGCGAAATCCTACGCACTCGTGACAACCTAAAGATCTCATCGGAACACATGGCTACTTTTTCTACAGTACCCACGCGCCGCCGCACGCGCCGGCAGCGCGTGGATGCCCAAAGCGATACGCTTCGCCGGAAAATCTCAACATCT
>NW_018027260.1:2398-4391 GCF_000346465.2 Prunus persica
GAGAGAGAGAGAGAGAGAGAGAGAGAGAGAGAGAGAGAATCTGATTTTATAAAAAATCCCATTTTGAAATATTTACGATTGTGCCACTGGACTTCTTTTGACCATATCTCTCTCGTTACAACTCCGATTCGAGCCCACTACATGTCTATGAACTCGTCTCAGTACGACCTATCCCAAAATACTAGTCACTGCCCCAAGCTCTCTCCGGTTAAAAATATGACTAAAATACCCTTAAATAATTAAATAAGGGTTAAATTTGGAGAAATTTGGGGTCGGGGTGTTACAGACTACCCCCCTTATAAAAATTTCGTCCTCGAAATTTCCTACCTGTCACTCGAAGGGTTATGAGCATTGGGGCCTGCAACTGCCACTTGGGTTCCCCCAGCGCTCCCCTTGAAAGCTAGACGCTTCCATTTGTGATTTGATTCTCTTCTAGCTGTTCTACTAAAAGAGGATCCGCATTCCTTGACTTATTGATATTTTCCTTCTTTCTTTAGAATCGATAAGCAACATTGCCAACACGATTCCTTGAGAGGAAAGTCAGAAAGGATCATTTTTACCGAATTGTAATCATCATCGATCTCTCTCGACCATGATCCATTTCTGATTCCAATAAGAGGTCTCTACTCCGACGTGCTCACAAGAGGTGAGACCCCAAAGTACTCTCCATCTCCGTAGGTAGGATTACTCAATCCATCTGGGTCTCATCCTTGGATTTGACCACAGTATTCCTACCACACACGAGCCTCTTTCTGGTAAGAGACACTTGTGATTTCGATTATTCTAACGCCACCTTTCAAATCTTGGATCTCTTGATCCAATGTCAAGGAGTTGCTCTTCTAGAGAAAGGTTGTGCTCTTAGTATCTTTGACTCAGTGCTCTAGGCACACAGTCGAAAATTTAGCAACATGTTCAGGCAATGGAGGATCCCTAGAAGCAGGTTTGATCAACTCCATATCCTCCCGCTTATGCGGACGCATGAACAACTTTGTCATAGGAACATCCAACTGTACCCTAAGTACAGGTGTTACCCTATGCAAACTTTCGGCTTCTAGTCGCAATCTTCCGGAACATCTGAAACAACCACTGTCTGTGGTAAAGCTCCAGCCCTTCCTATGCTCCGGCGGCCTATGTATCTTTCCTCTGTGAAATAATTTGACTTTTGTGACGTCCTCAACGTCGCAAATGTAACATTCCGAGATGGAACCCATTTTGATCCCCACAATTTAAGGATGCACATAAAGTGCAGGGTCCACAGGGAATTGAACCTAGAGCTCTGATACCAACTGAAAGGACCCGCCCCGAATTTTCTCAAAATCCGAGACGAACCCTTTGGAATTCCTGACATCACCCCGATGCCAGGCCCACTAATAAAAACCGAGACTTCCTGCCGAAATTTCGGCAAGAGTCTCCCCTATAATTTGGACATTTCCCAAAATTTCAACCTGCATAAAAACACATTTAATATTCCCAACTGGCAGCATGCACAATATCATTTCATACAAATTCTCATAAATGGCCTTCGGCCTTCCAAAAATTCTCAAACGACTACCAAACAATTCAATTACAATTTATGACTAATAATTAGTCTGCGGCTGCACCTAATAACCTTAGGCTGCCTACGTACCCTCCTTGAGGGATCAAGCCACACGTAGTTCTTCCCTAAAACCCAATTCCCCACTTGGGCGATACCTTATTTCATTTCTTTGTATTTCATATAATCTCCTCATACGCCGGTACAACCAACGCCACGTATGGGGCCTGTCCCAACGCCAGATAACCTACGCCACGTGGGACCTAACTTTCACTTGGTGGTACTTGTAGAAATTCCAAAATTCGGGGAGGTACCTACAGTAGTGCGTATAACACTCCAAACTGACATTCTAGACTCTGTTGTACCCTTGTACAACCATACATAATTATATTTATATAAATTAATTCTTATATTGTGTAATCCTCCACAATGGTCTAGCACCCGGTCATGCCGGTTCTT
>NW_018027261.1:0-926 GCF_000346465.2 Prunus persica
CGTTCTACAACAATTTTGGGTCGAATAGAGTTCATATACAGATGTATGTATGTATTCAAATTAATGCAAATGAGATTTTTGTTTTTTGCAGGATCGAAGAGTAACAGATCTCAGATTGTCATCATTATTGTTGTGCCAATTGTTGTTTCTGTGGTAGTGATAGTTATATTCTTCTGCATTTGTTTAAGAGTAAGGAGGACAAAGAAAAAACTTGAAACTGGGCAAGGAGATTTAAACTGGAAAAGATATAGCTGTTAAAAGGCTCTCTACAAATTCTGGGCAAGGAGATTTAGAATTCAAAAATGAGGTCTTGTTAGTGGCTAAACTTCAACACCGGAATTTAGTTAGACTCTTAGGTTTCTGCTTAGAAGGAAGGGAAAGGCTTCTTGTCTATGAATTTGTCCCTAATGCAAGTCTCGATCACATCATATTTGGTATGTCTGGAATTATGCATTGTTTTCGTTTAACTTCGAATGTTTATTATAAAATTCCAATTGTGTGACTTGTATGCAAGCAAACATTGTAATTGAAGTCTTGATTTTGCATTAATATATTTGCAGACCCAACAAAGCGTGCACAACTAGATTGGGTGAGGCGCTACAAAATCGTAGTAGGCATTGCTCGAGGCCTCCTTTACCTCCACGAAGACTCTCGCCTTAAAATTATTCATCGTGATCTCAAAGCTAGTAACATCTTGATAGATGCAGAAATGAACTCCAAAATTTCAGATTTTGGCATGGCAAGGTTGTTCGTTCTTGATCAAACGCAAGGCAATACTAGTCGGATTGTTGGGACCTTGTAAGAATATGCACTTAACTGCCTGTGGGCTTATGTCTGTTATGTCAACAATTTCCTTTCCATATGTGTTGGTGAACGCGGACATTCTTTTTGTTGATATGCAGTGGGTATATGGCTCCAGAGTATGC
>NW_018027261.1:1870-2803 GCF_000346465.2 Prunus persica
TTCCTGAAACAGTCCAGCAACTAACAAGCACATATCCTTGATCTACTATGTCCTTTTTTTCATTGTTAGTATCTAAGATAATGTAAAATATCAGAGACCCTATATGAAAAGTTATTATTTTATTACTGTGTAGACTGCCTATGTTAATATATAAAGAGTCAAGGTAATTATCAACATCGGGGAAACTCATGGTGGGTGAGGGCCGTAGAGCGGAATGGAGAGGACGGTGGTGGGTAGGGCTAAGTTGGATCGGAATGGAACCAATTGGTATCTGTGAAGTTGGTCCAGATCTGAGAACCCGTAGCTCATCGATGAGCGTTTGTTGGATGGTGGCTTTCTGCGTTTGATGAAGCGTCATGGGCTGGAGGGTATTTTGAATGGAGGTGACGTCAGTGTGGAGGCCATGTTGTTGTTCTGCCATCAGCTCCACCGTATCATGGAAGTCATTGAGTTGGGTGATGATTTGTTCTTGCTGCATTTCAAGCTCCAGATTGGTGTCAGCAAGCTCCGGCGCTGGGGCGGAGGCAGAAGCTTTGCTTTTGCCCATGGGAAAACATGGTCAATAGATACCTTTTCACAAAGGCATGATGCATGCATGCAGTGGCGGATCCAGAAATTTTTCAGAGATTGCTGCGAGAACATCGAGCCCTCTTAATCCAAAATTCTAATACAATCGAGCCCTCTCAATCTAAAATTCTAATTCCTAGTTGATTAATTAGTAATTACATTTGAACAGTGGATGGTAGTAATGGTTTAAGGCTGCTAAACTTGGATTGGACGATCGTCTTCTATAGAAAGTAAGGCTTTTTCTTCACTACGTTGTTTTATTTTTATTTTTAAACTCCGGTCCAAAACGACGTCGTTTTGGCCAGAGCTTATTTTTTTTAAAAAAAAAAATAGATCGCGCTGTGTGTTGTTGGCACAGCAAACTGA
>NW_018027261.1:2903-3821 GCF_000346465.2 Prunus persica
GGGCACACCAGCAGAGGGGCAGTTTCCAGCTCTCCATTGCTTCTGCAAAGGGGAGGTGCAGCTACAACTACTACGATTTACTATTTGCGCGACGAATATTTTTTCGTCGCGCAAAAAGCACTATTGCGACGGAAAAAAAATTCCGTCGCGCAAACCAACTATGCGCGACCTAAATTAATTTCGTCGTGCAAAGGTAGGGGATAAAAACCCGGTTTTTTTTTTTGGCGCCAAAATCTTGCGCAACGACAAAAATCGTCGCGCATGACAATATTGCGCGACAATTCAAAGCATTCGTCGCGTAAAGATGGACAGAAAATTGGCTCCTTTTTTTGGTGGTAAAAAAATTTGCGCGACGAGAGTTTTCGTCTCAAAAGACAACTTAGCGCGATGGAAAAATGTACCGTCGCGTAAGAAAACGAGGGATACTTATTTTTGGAGCCAAAATGCAGGGTGGATAAAATTTTTTTTGCGCGACGGAATTACCTTCGTTGCGTAAAGTGTAATGCCGGTGCGTTCTTGCGCGACGGAATTTAAACTTTGTGCGACGAAAAATATTATTTGCGCGATGAAATTGTGCGACGAATAATATTCTTCGTCGCGCAAAAAAACAGATGTCGGCACGTAATTGCGCGACGGAAATGTTGTTTTGTGCGACTGAAAAGTGGGTTTTCGCGACAGCATTTTGCGCGACGAATTCAGTTATTCGTTGCGCAAAGTCCTTCTTCTTCATATTAGTATCTGCCATTGCAGAGGCAGAATGCAAAAATTGCATGCTGCCTCTCTCTCACTCTCCCTGCCGCTGCTCTGCTGTGAATTCAGTACGTTCATTGGGTATGTATTTTTTGTTGTTAGTTTAAATGTATTAATGTAAATTCGTACTAACGCTATTAAATTTGTTCTCGTTAGGGATATTTGTGA
>NW_018027261.1:5159-6198 GCF_000346465.2 Prunus persica
TAGAACGACTAAGATACCACAAAAAAGTCATGCCTTATCTGCCCCTTAAACCTTAGGTTGCAGCGATTGTATATGTCGATGCATACTGCCACAGACATGAGATGGCATAAGGAAAAACGGGTAGACGATGATGTGATGTGGCATCCTGCAGATGGGGAGGCATGGAAAGAGTTCGATTGAACGTTCCCCGAGTTTGCTGCTGATCCCCGAAATGTTAGATTGGGACTTGCCACTGACAGATTCAATCCGTATGGGGTTCTAAACCAACACCACAGCACTTGGCCGATTTTCGCATTCCCATATAATTTTCCGCCTTGGAAATGCATGAAAAAAGAATACATGATGATGACTGTTTTGATAACTGAGGATCCTGGCAGGTCAATTGATGTGTACTTAAGGCCTCTGGTTGATGAGCTGAAGGATTTATGGACAAACGGTGTTCGCACGTACGATAAATCAACTGGGAGGATGTTCACTTTGCGAGCAGCAGTTATGTGGACTGTGAATGATTTTCCAGCATATGCAATGGTTTCTGGGTTGAGCACAAAGAGTTATATGGCATGTCCTGTATGCAAGGAAGATGTAACTTCTGGTTGGCACGCGGGAAAAGTTTGTTACCTTGGTCATCGGAGATGGTTGCTATGGGACCACGAGTGGCGAGAAAAAGATAAAGAGTTCGACGGGAACACAGAGCGTCGCCTCAGACCTAGAGAATGGTCCGGTGATGAGATCTTGGAACAGCTGAACCGTTTGGATTTTGCTCCGTTCGGGAAAACAGTTAGTCGGACCAGACCTTCTACACATTTGAACTGGACGCACAAGCCTATGTTTTTTGAGCTCCCATATTGGTCGAAACTGAAATTGAGGCACAATCTAGATGTGATGCATGTTGAGAAAAATGTATTCGACACATTGGTGGGCACGATTCTTGATATCGAGGGGAAGACGAAGGACACGATCAAAGCTCGTCTTGATTTGGAAAGAATGGGCATACAAAGGGGTTTATGGATGAATAGGGACAGTGATAAAGCTAGAAGGG
>NW_018027262.1:0-789 GCF_000346465.2 Prunus persica
CTCAAAAAGATCAATGAGCAAATATTGATACAAAGGACCACAACTCAACCACCTATCAGTCCAAAATAACACATTATCCCCATAACCAACTCTCCACTTAACACCTTTGGAAATGACAGAATTACCATAAAGAACACCCCTCCAGACACTAGAGCTACAAGGGAAAAAAGAGTCCTTCACAGTTAAAATGTTTAGGTGTTTTAAGTACTTAGCATAGAAGACCTGAGACCACAAACCTTGCTCATGTTGAAGAAGTCTTCATCCAGTCTTAGCCAAAAGAGCTTGGTTCATCCAAGCAGACCTTTTAATGCCTAACCCACCAACTACCTTAGGTTTACACACTTACTTTAGCAATAACCTCTTGATATGTTTGTTTACTGACTCTAGTGGGACACCAAGGTACTTACCAAGGCTAGCAGTGAGAGGAGAACCACTTATCATAGCAATTGAATTACCCAAATCAGAGCACGTATTTGGGGAAACACATATCATAGACTTTTCAAAGCTAACTCGCTGACCAGACAACTGACAGAAATCATCCAAACACTATTTCATCAACCAAGCTTGATCAATAGTAGCTTCCCTAAAAAGGATTAATCATCGACAAAGAATAAATGGGAAATATGAGGACCTCCTTGACAAATCTGAACAGACTTCCAAGCTCTATCCTGAATCTTTGTTGAATGAGATGAGAGAGTTTTTCCGTACACAAACAAATATATAACGGGAGAGAGGGTCCCCCTGCCTAATACACACTGACGAGAGAAGAGTCAATTAGCTCCCCATTAA
>NW_018027262.1:1637-3032 GCF_000346465.2 Prunus persica
AGTCTCTTCTTGATCCAGTAGTAAATTGTAATCTTTAGTAAGCTCAACCTCAAGCTCACTAAGGAAAGGATTATGCTCATGACAAAGCTTCTTTTAAATTCCTGCAAGTCTAGCTAAAAGATGCCTTTTCTTTGTAAATAAACACCCAAAAACCTGCCGATTCCAAATGCCAAGCGGAGGCACGAGCCTAGCTGATCTGTGCACAGCATGACCAGCACCAGAACTCCAAAGGTTCATAACAAATTCCTTAAAATCAGGATGGGACATCCACATGGCTTGGAAACGAAAAGGCACGTTGGCTCTATTAGGATAATGTTTGGAGTCAAGGCGCACCAAAATAGGACAGTGATCTGAATTCACCCTAGGAAGATGCAGGAGGTGAGCCTCAGGGAACAAAAGACGCCAATCAATACTACAAAGGCCCCTATCAAGCCTCTTCCAAATAATTCCTTCAGCATTCTGTTTATTACACCAAGTAAACTTTGCCCCAGTGAAACCCAGGTCAACCAAATGGTTACGATCAATCCACTCAACAAAATTTTTACCACCCTGATCTAAATTACCCCCACATTTCTCATCCACACTCACAATATCATTAAAATCACCTAGAACAAGCCATGGCAGATTGGAAGCTTCAATAAGACCATCAAAGTACTTCCACAAAGCTTCTCAAATCCCAGGGCAAGGGTTTGCATAAACAATAGCTAGAGTGCGGAATAACTTGAAGAGAAACTGAATTCCCATTCCACAACAACCAAACACCCCCAGAAAAACCAAAAGCATCAACAATATGGTAATGAGAAAAATCCAAACTCTGGGCAACACTGAGAGCCCTAGAGCCACTTATTCGAGGCTCAAGAATAGCAAACACATCAATGGCATAAGCCTTTTTTAGGTCCTTAATAGTACTAGCACACCTATCTTTACCAGCACCTCTAACATTCCAAGCAATAATATTCATCATAAAATGATAATAATGAGGGATAATATTAGGTACAAACCTAAATCTGCACATGCTCAGCCTCAACGGCTTCAAAACCATCATGCTCAAAAGAGCTATCAGCTTCTAGTCCAGTATCTGACTCACAATGTTCAGAGAAATTACCCTGATGATCCATATCACTCGCATCGGAAGGCTCACACTACTACAAAAAGTGAAAAAGACGACCAGAAAACAACGACGGTCTCAGTGAAAACCGTCGTGGTTTTTAAAACGACGACGTTCTAAAAACACCGTCGTTTAATACCACCTTAGACAACTAAAAAGGGAGATTCAAATGGCTGTTCAAAAACAACGACGTACTTAATTAAACAACCGACGTCTATTGAAACAGATTTCCGCAGTGTAAAATCAAAGCGACAAAGAACGGCAGAAGTTATGAATCGACCGACGTA
>NW_018027262.1:3314-4914 GCF_000346465.2 Prunus persica
AATTTTTGTTACAATTTTCTCGTTGATTTCTATCTACGTCGGTAGATATACTATGACAGAATGAAATAACCACGACGGTTTATATAAAAAACCGCGACATAATCAGATTGTCTGAGATCCCAAGGGTACGAAATCTTACCATATGGAACTCTGTTCCACATCATAATCTTAACAGATGACACAGATTTGAAATCAGAGAGACAATTTTTTTGGAAAGTTGATGATGTGTGTGCGTTTGTTTATCTACAAATATTATACCTAACGTCGTTGCAAATTTGCAATCAGAGAAACAATTTCCAACGACGGTTATATTATACCTAACGACGTTTAAAACAAAAATCAACGTCCCTAAACAAATATATTACGTCGTCTTAGTCTTACTTAAGACGACGAAAAACGACGACAGTAATACAAAAACAGTCGTTGTTTTTATATTCTTATTTTATTTAAATTCCAGAACATTAATTTCCTTCATTTTAAATTTCCTCCGGAAAAAAAACTCTATTTATAACGCACTGTAATTGAAAAATAAACTGAAAGTTCAAGGGAAAAAAAATTCTATTCATAATTTAAAAATTAAAATCCACGTCGGTTATATTAAATATAACGACGTTAAATGAAATGAGTCCACGTCGAACTAAAAATATTGCGTCGTGTTAGTTAAAAACGACGTAGTTAAATGTCACCGCCGTATTTTTTTTTTGAAATGGTTTTATATGTAAGCAACTTTTCGACTTACACATGCACTGTTTCCAAACCCGATTAAAAATCTCAATCTCCCAGAGAAACCTTTTCGTCTTTTTTCCTTGTCAGAGCATTGTCAGAGTTTCTCATCGTCTTCCTCTCGTCTTCTTCGTCGTCTCTGAATTTAAACATCGATCATCTTCCTCTTGCTTTCATTGCACGCAAAAGGTAAGCTTTCATTTTCACTATTTTGGTTACTGTTTTGCATGCTCATACGTTTTTTGTTTGAAAAATCTTTTTACCTTTTTTCTGGCCAAAATCATTTTACTTCTTTCCAAGTTTGATAAAATATACAGACAAAGAGGGAAAGTTTCCAACTTTGAAGACAACTACCTCAACTAAATAAGACGACGGTAGACCACGACGGTTCGTCAGTTGTTCTAGCGTCGTCTGAAAATTGACAAAGTTGTTTTTAATATAATAGTCTTTTTTTATATGCTTGTTTAATTGCAGGTTTGATTTCTCTGAACAATGGTTTTTGTTTTTCCCTTATTTGATAAAATATAAAGAAAAAGAAACTAGGGTTGGTATCTAATATAGACGAAAAATATCTTATTGTTTTACGTCGTGTGAATGTTAATACCACGACGGTGTATTACTATTGACGTCGTATGAACATAAATACCACGACGTTATATAAATAATAGTTTTACCACGACGGTGTATTACTATTGACGTCGTGTGAACATATTTACTACGACGTTATATAAATAATGGTTTTAAACATTTATTACGTCTGAGATTATTTCATTGCGTCGTCTAAAATCATATCATACGTCGTATTTTTTTAATACCGTCGTTTGTGTTCTTAATGTTATCCTGAAATATTTTCACTTGCAGTTTTGCGCGAACTAAT
>NW_018027263.1:0-2318 GCF_000346465.2 Prunus persica
CCCCAAATAGAGGACCAAATCCATAATGAATAGTCATACAATTCGAGACATTAATGTTCCTCGATGTCCCTTCTGACATCCCGTGGCTGGTTTCACTTATTTTCGAGTTTGGTTCAGACTCAAAACCCTCTACTTGTCTCCTTCCCGTAACTTGATTTTCACCAATTTTTTCCCCTATCCGATATCGATGGGTCCTGAAATTGGCCAATTCCCGGTTCGTATAAGTTTTTTCTGAAATGGCGTGGTTGGTGAATTGTATAGTTCTAGAGATTGGATTTCACTCAAAACCCACCAAATGACTCCTCCCACAATATTAGGAGGTTCCGCAAGTTTAGGACTCAATCCCATATCGATAGGTCCCGAAATCGGACAATGGAGGTCGTACGATGTTAGTTCTGAAATGGAGTGGTTGGTGTATTGTGTAGTTCTAGGGATTGTATTTCCCTCAAAACCCACCAAATGACTCCTCCCAAAATATTATGATGTTCCCCAGGTTTTGGACTCAATCCGATATAGATTGGTCCTTGAAATCGGACAATTCAGGTTCGTACGAAGTTCGTTCTGAAATGGGGTGGTTGGTGTATTGTATAGTTCTAGAGATTGGATTTCACTCAAAACCCCCCAAATGACACCTCCCACAATATTATGATGCTCACCATGTTTTGGACTCAATCCGATACCGATTGGTCCTTAAAAACGGACAATTCAGGTTCGTACGAAGTTCGTTCGTAAATGGGGTGGTTGGTGTATTGTATAGTTCTGAGGATTGGATTTCACTCAAAAACCACCAAAGGACTCCTCCCTCAATATTATGATGTTCCCGAAGTTTTGGAGTCAATCCGATATCGATTGGTCCTTGAAATCGGACAATTTGAGTTTGTACGAAGTTCGTTTCGAAATGGGGTGGTTGGTGTATTGTATAGTTCTAGAGAATGGATTTGACTCAAAACCCACCAAATGACTCCTCCCACAATATGATGATGTTCCCCAAGTTTTGGACTTCAATCCGATATCGATTGGTCCATGAAATCGGACAATTCAAGTTCGTACGAAGTTCGTTCTGAAATGGAGTGGATTGGTGTATTGTATAGTTCTAGAGATTGAATTTCACTCAAAACCCAACAAATGACTCTTCCCACAATATTATGATGTTCCCAAGTTTGGACTCAATCCGATATCGATTGGTCCTTGAAATCGGACAATTCAGGTACGTACGAAGTTCGTTCTGAAATGGGGTGGTTGGTGTATTGTATAGTTCTAGAGATTGGATTTCACTCAAAACCCACCAAATGACTCCTCCCACAACATTATGATGTTCCCCAAGTTTTGGACTCAATCCGATATCGATTAGTCCTTGAAATCGGGGAATTCGAGTTCGTACGAAGTTCGTTGTGAAATAGAGTGGTTGGTGTATTGTGTAGTTCTAGGGATTGTATTTCCCTCAAAACCCACCAAATGACTCCTCCCAAAATATTTATGATGTTCCCCAAGTTTTGGACTCAATCCTGATATTCGATTTGTCCTTGAAATCGGACAATTTCAGGTTCGTACGAAGTTCGTTCCTGAAATGGGGTGTTTGGTGTATTGTATAGTTCTAGAGATTGGATTTCACTCAATACCCACCAAATGACTCCTCCCACAATATTATGATGTTCCCCAAGTTTTGGACTCAATCCGATATCGATTGGTCCTTGAAATCGGACAATTCAGGTTATACGAAGTTCGTTGTGAAATGGAGTGGTTGGTGTATTGTGTAGTTCTAGGGATTGTATTTCCCTCAAAACCCATCAAATGACTCCTCCCAAAATATTATGATGTTCCCCAAGTTTTGGACTCAATCCGATATCGATTGGTCCTTGAAATCGAACAATTCAGGTTCATACGAAGTTCGTTCTGAAATGGAGTGGTTGGTGTATTGTATAGTTCTAGAGATTGGATTTCACTGAAAACCCACCAAATGACTCCTCCCACAATATTATGTTGTTCACCATGTTTCGGACTCAATCCGATACCGATTGGTCCTTAAAAACGGACAATTCGGGTTCGTACGAATTTCGTTCATAAATGGGGTGGTTGGCGTATTGTATAGTTCTGAGGATTGAATTTCACTGAAAAACCAGCAAAGGACTCCTCCCTCAATATTATGACGTTCCACAAGTTTTGGACTCAATCCGATATCGATCGGTCCTTGAAATCGGGCAATTCGAGTTCGTACGAAGTTCGTTCTGAAATGGAGTGGTTGGTGTATTGTATAGTTCTAGGGATTGTATTTCCCTCAAACCCACCAATGACTCCTTCCAAAATTATGATGTTCCCCA
>NW_018027263.1:2862-4257 GCF_000346465.2 Prunus persica
TTCAGGTTCGTACGAAGTCGTCGTAAATGGGTGGTTGGTGTATGTATAGTCTGAGGATGGATTTCACTCAAAACCAGCAAAGGACTCCTCCTCAATATTATGATGTCCAGAAGTTTGGAGTCAATCCGATATCGATTGGTCCTTGAAATCGGACAATTTGAGTTTGTACGAAGTTCGTTTCGAAATGGGGTGGTTGTTGTATTATATAGTTCTAGAGAATGGATTGACTCAAAACCCACCAAATGACTCCTCCCACAATATGATGATGTTCCCCAAGTTTTGGACTCAATCCGATATCGATTGGTCAATGAAATCGGGCAATTGAAGTTCGTACGAAGTTCGTTCTGAAATGGAGTGGTTGGTGTATTGTATAGTTCTAGGGATTGAATTTCACTCAAAACCCACCAAATGATTCCTCCCCCAATATTATGATGTTCCCCAAGTTTTGGACTCAATCCGATATCGATTGGTCCTTGAAATCGGACAATTCAGGTTCGTACGAAGTTCGTTCCGAAATGGGGTGGTTGGTGAATTGTATAGTTCTAGAGATTGGATTTCACTCAAAACCCACCAAATGACTCCTCCCACAACATTATGATCTTCCCCAAGTTTTGGACACAATCCGATACCGATTGGTCCTTGAAATCGGACAATTCAGGTTCGTACGAATTTAGTTCATAAATGGGGTGGTTGGTATATTGTATAGTTCTATGGATTGGATTTCACTCAAAACCCTCGAAATGACTCCTCCCACAATATTATGATGTTCCCCAAGTTTTGGACTCAATCCGATATCGATTGTTCCTTGAAATCGGACGATTCAGGTTCGTACGAAGTTCGTCATAAATGGGATGGTTGGTGTATTGTATAGTTCTAGGGATTGGATTTCACTCAAAACCCAGCAAATGACTCCTCCCACAATATTATGATGTTCCCGAAGTTTTGGACTCAATCCGATATCGATTGGTCCTTGAAATCGGACAATTCAGGTTCGTACGAAGTTCGTTCTGAAATGGAGTGGCTGGTGTATTGTATAGTTCTAAGGATTGTATTTCACACAAAACCCACCAAATGACTCCTCCCACAATATTATGATGTTCCCCAAGTTTTGGACTTAATCCGGTATCGATTGGTCCTTGAAATCGGACAATTCAGCTTCGTACGAAGTTCGTTCTGAAATGGGGTGATTGGTGTATTGTATTGTCCTAGAGATTGGATTTCACTAAAAACCCACCAAATGACTCCTCCCACAATATTATGATGTTCCCCAAGTTTTGGACTCAATCCGATATCGATTGGTCCTTGAAATCGGACAGTTCAGGTTCTTACGAAGTTCGTTCCGAAATGGTGTGGTTGGTGGATCCGGTACCGTGCGCCTCATAATCGACGGAGAGG
>NW_018027264.1:0-1643 GCF_000346465.2 Prunus persica
CGCTACAAGGAGAAGACGACTACACTGAGGAATATGAAGAAGAGCAATTGGACTACGAACCATCTGCAGATGATCGGAATGAGCCCCTCGGAGCTATAGAGCAGGATGACTGGACGGAAGAATACGGGGAAGAACTAATGGAATTTGATGAAGAATTGGACGCAGAAACAGAAGCTTTTGGCGCAGAGTTGGAAGACCTGCTACAAGGTGATCTGGGAATTAACATGGTATTCATCCTACCAGGGAAATTCAGGGCCGCCGAGGGACAAGAAAGCACTTTGGAAGGAGATGTTTTCTCTCAGGAAAGCTTTGAATGTGGATTGACAAAAGCAAAGGAGCCACCAGAACGGCAAGCAGACAACCCCAGGACAGGTGGAACAGCCAATAACCCAGCTACAGAGCAACTTTGTTTCTCCAAACCAACCAGAGAAATGGCAAATCACCTCAGGCCTTTGTTTATAACGGCAAATCTTGGAGGTATTCCTATTTCCAAGATCATGGTAGATGGAGGTGTAGCCATTAATCTATTGCCCCACAGAATGCTGACCAAGATGGGCAGAACAGAGAAGGATTTGATTCCAACACGTTTGACCGTCACCAACTTCGCTGGGGCCATCACAAAAATTCATGGCATCTTAGACGTGGATGTCATAGTCGGAAGCAAAGAGTTGAAAATAGCATTCTTTGTGATAGACACTACTTCCACCACCTACAATGCACTACTTGGCAGGGATTGGATTCACCAGAGCCTTTGTATTCCTTCCACCCTCCACCAGCAGTTAGCACTATGGAATGAAGAAGGCTGCATAGAGATTGTAGAGGTCGATCCACGGCCATTCCTGCCCTCTGCCATGTGCTTTGAAACAAGGTATTATCATGATGACCTCGGTCCTTTCACTTTCCTTGGAGTCAACCAGAACGGCCGCCCCCATGGTGTCACGGCCCAAAGGCTCATTGAAGAAGGTTTAGCCAGTTCTCTAGAAGACTGGAATATACCTTTTTGTGCTAAACTACCAGAACTCTGATGTTTAGTCCCAATCAACTGGACAAGGATCGAGCTGCAACAATCCGATCCATCACAAAAAGATTGTTGATATACTGGGAAGAAAGGAAGCTTTTCATGCAGAATCCAGCCATCAATATGGCAGAATTCACCCATGAAAGCACAAAGGAACAAGAGGAGGAAATTTTACAGAAGGAAGTATTAGATTTTGCACCAGCAGCACTGGATGACTCCCTGCCAGAAGTGGAGGATCCTCTATAGGAAATAAACTTAGGGACAGAAGAAGATCCAAGGCCTACTTTCATCAGCACACTTTTGAAGGAACCACTCAAGACTGAACTCATGGCACTTTTGCAGGAGTTCAGAGATTGTTTTGCCTGGCATTACCACGAGATGCCAGGATTAGACAGGCAGTTAGTGGAGCACAAGCTGCCAATCAAAGATGGCTACCTTCCAGTTAAACAGGCCAGAAGAAGAATGTCTATGGACACAGAACTAAAAGTCAAAGAAGAGATAAAAAGGCTGCTCAAGGCAGATTCATCAGCCAGCCATCTATGCCAATTGGTTAGCAATATGTACCTGTCCTCAAAAGAAAAACAGGGCAGTTAGAATCTGTGTAGATTACAGAAATCTGAATGAA
>NW_018027264.1:2184-4247 GCF_000346465.2 Prunus persica
TAAAGAGATTCATATCCAGTTCTGCAGGAAAAATCACTTTTTCTTCCTTATTAAGGCTGAAGCAGGAACAAACATTCAAGTGGGAAGAACAACACCAACAGGCTTTCCAGGAAATCAAAGCATTACCTCTCAAATCCACCAGTTCTGTCCTCACCAAAAAGAGGCAGACCACTCAAGCTCTATGTATCTGCATCAGAAGTATCCATTGGAAGTCTGCTAGTTCAAGATAACAAAGAAGGAAAGGAACAAGCAGTCTACTATCTAAGCAGAACATTAACAGAAGTGGAAAGAAGGTATTCCGCAATAGAAAGGCTTTGCCTGGCCTTATATTTCACTGCTGTAAAACTAGACACTACATGCTGCCACACACTATCTACATCATTGCCAAGACAGACTTAATCAAATACATGCTAACAAGACCAATGCTGAGGGGCAGAATTGGGAAATGGACTTTGGCTTTGACAGAATTCACCTTCAGGTATGTCCCCCAGAAAGCTATCAAAGGGCAAGCTGTGGCAGACTTCCTAGCAGATCACCCAGGAGAGGAAATTGAAAACATGGACTCTTTGGACATAGCAAATGCGGATCTGCTATATTTTGCCTTAACAATCCAATCTATTCGATTCATCTCACACATTGGAAACTATATTTTGATGGATCAAAGACAGATAAGGCTTCAGGAGCCGGGATTGTTCTGGAAGAACCATTGGGGGTCAGACATTGCTATTCCTTCCAGTTAGATTTCCAGTGCACCAACAACAGGGCCGAGTATGAAGCTTTGATTATAGGGCTTGAGATGTTGGTAGAATTAGGAATCCAATCCGTGGAGATCTTGGGAGATTCCATGCTTGTCCTAAAACAGATTGCTGGAGAATACAAGTGTCTAAATCCTTCTCTGGCTGTATATCTAGTAGCAGCTAGGAATCTATTGACAGAATTTAGAGAAGCTACTTGGGAACACATCCCAAGGGAGGAAAACTTTGCAGCCAATGAACTGGCTCAGGTGGCATCAGGCATACAAATGCCCGAAGACTGCGTCCAGAGGATCATCAAGATAGGAAGGAAAAGTCTACCATCTGTTTTGACTAGAGGGATGGAGATAGAAGTCAATTCTGCCTTAATCACTGAAGATGATTGGAGGGAGCCTATCATGACTTACTTACAATATCCCACTCTGCCCTCTAAGAAAAGAGTCAGAATCATGGCTACAAACTATCTCATGTGGAATGAAGATTTGGTCCGAAAAAGTAAGGATGAGGTGCTATTAAGGTGCCTCGGGAAGACAGAATAATGAAAGTCATGGGAGAAACCCATGAGGGGATCTGTGGAGCTCACCAAGGAGGAAGAAAGATGTGCTGGTTAATCAGAAGGTATGGCTACTTCTGGCCAAACCATGATGAAGGATTGCATCAACTATTCCAAGGGATGTGAAGCCTGTCAAAGGCACGGCCCAATCCAGCAGGCTCTTTCGG
This sequence comes from Prunus persica, assembly GCF_000346465.2. Taxonomy (NCBI): domain Eukaryota; kingdom Viridiplantae; phylum Streptophyta; class Magnoliopsida; order Rosales; family Rosaceae; genus Prunus; species Prunus persica. The sequence goes on from NW_018027264.1 coordinate 3,657, forward strand.
TTCCCATGAATCCATTAGTAAAACCATGGCCTTTTAGGGGATGGGCAATGGATCTCATTGGCAAAATCTATCCAGCCAGCAGCCAGCAGCACTGTTTCATTATTGTTGCCACAGACTATTTCACCAAGTGGGTAGAGGCCAAGCCAGTAAAAACCACAACATCTCAAGAGATCATCACCTTTATAGAAGAACAGATCATACAAAGGTTTGGCATTCCAGAATCAACCACAACTGATAGGGGTTCTTCTTTCATATCTAGGGATATGCTAGATATGGCAGAAACATTCAAGTTCAAACTGCTTCAATCTACTCCTTACTATGCTCAAGCTAATGGACAGGCAGAATCAAGTAACAAGGTGATTATCAATATCATCAGAAAGATGCTGGAGAAGAATCCAAAGCAGTGGCATGAGAAGTTATCAGAGACTTTGTGGGCATACAGAACTTCAAAAAGAGAAGCAACTGGCATGACCCCCTATGCTCTAACCTACGGCCATGATGCAATTCTTCCCATGGAGATAGCAGTCCAGTCTCTTAGAATTGCTCACCAGCACGGTCTCACTGGGGAAGACTACTCTCAAGCCATGTTGC
>NW_018027265.1:0-3699 GCF_000346465.2 Prunus persica
GTGGAGATTTCGGTGTCATCTTGTACGTTCTTAGGGAAGTATTTAGGTATTTATACCTCTGCCCACCTCAAGAACTGTATCGAGATACTGAGGAAATTCATCCATGTAGAAATCTAATTTCATGTAGGCGTCGGTTGCATAGCCTCATATTCCGCTTCATTGTTGGAGGTTCGGAAGTCGAATCGGAGGGCGTACTCGATCTTGAGTCCGTCCGGTGTTGTCAGTACCAAGCTTGCTCCGCACCCTTGTTGGTTTGCCGAGCCGTCGACGTGCAGAATCCATACGGGAGTTGAGACGTCAAAGCGTTCAGCGTCTAGTTCCTCCGGCAATCCGGTCTCGATTACCGGCTTGGGTGTCGGCTGTGCTGTTGATGGGGTGAGCTTAGAGATGAAATCGGCAATGGCTTGACCCTTTTCGGCGGGCCTTGGCATGAATTGTATATTGAACTCTCCGAGTTCGATCGCCCACTTGATCAATCGGCCAGAAGTCTCTGGTTTTTTGAGCACTTGCCGAAGCGGTTGGTTAGTCAGGACTTTGATCCCGTGTGCTTGGAAGTATGGCCGAAGTCTTCGTGCCGAGACCACCAGGGCTAGTGCAAGCTGCTCCAATGGGGGATACCGAAGTTCAGCACTCTGGAGTGCCTTACTGACATAGAAAATCGGTAACTCTGCTTTCTCTGGTTTTCGAATCAATACCGAACTGACGGCAGTGCTAGATACCGAAAGGTATAGGGAGAGAATCTCCCCAAGTAGTGGTTTTGATAAAAGGGGTGCTTTGCCCATGTAGTCCTTTAAGTCTTGAAACGCTTTATCACACTCGGCAGTCCATATGATATTCCGTTTGCCCCCTTTCAAGGCTTTAAAGAACGGTACACATTTATCGGTAGCCTTTGATATGAAGCGAGTCAAGGCCGCCACGCGTCCGGTAAGGCTTTGAATGTCCTTCGTCGTCTTCTGCCTCTCCATGTCGATGATTGCCTTTATTTTTTCGGGATTCACTTCGATACCCCTCTGACTGATCATGAATCCGAGGAATTTCCCGGAAGATACACCGAAGGCGCATTTCGTCGGGTTCAGCCTCATCCGGTAGTCTTTCAGTATGCCGAACATGATTGACAAATTATGCAGATGTTCTTCGGCAGTTCTGCTTTTTACTAACATGTCGTCAACGTAAACCTCCATGATGCTGCCGATGTATTTGGCGAAAATTCTGTTGACGAGCCTTTGATATGTTGCCCCCGCATTCTTCAGGCCGAACGACATGACATTATAACAGTACAACTCCCTGTCTGTTATGAAGGCGGTGTGTTCGCTGTCGGAATGGTGCATGAATATCTGATTGTATCCCGAATAGGCGTCCATGAAGTTGAGCAGTTCGTGTCCGGCGGTGGCGTCCACGAGCTGGTCTATCCGTGGCAACGGAACGCTGTCCTTTGGGCAGGCCTTGTTCAGATCGGTGTAGTCTTGGCACATTCGCCACCCGCCTGTAGCCTTCCGGACCATCACCAAATTTGCCAGCCATACAGGATACGTAGCCTCCCTTATGAAGCCGATGGTTTGGAGTTTGTCAACCTCCTTACGCATGGCTTCGTATCGCTCGGTGTCGTACGAACGGCGCTTCTGTCTTACAGGCTTATAAGCAGGAGAGATGCTGAGTTTATGGCTGATGACCTCTGGGGCGATGCCGGGCATGTCTTCTTAGGACCATGCGAATACTTCCGAATGGTGCCGCAAGAAGTCTATGAACTGCGTTCGGAGGGCAGGGGTGAGTCTGGTGCCGATTCTAACCTGACGATCGGGCTGCTCTTCGCTCAAGGTTATCGTCTCCAGTTCTTCGGCAGGTTGCGTGTGAGGAGTTGGGGACTCATCTCTTGGGTCGTCAATTGGTCCCGTACCGTTCGGTATCCCCTGTACAGACATGGTCTCGTCGGGGATCTGGAAAGAGGTTGACTTGAGGGCCATGGCGTAGCAAGTCCGCGCGCTTAACTGGTTTCCTCGGACAGCCCCTGTGCCGTTGGGGTCGAGAACTTCATCAATAGCATGTGGGGGGAAAGATGTGCCTTGATCCTGGTGAGTGCCGTTCGTCCAACTATAACGTTGTACGCTGTCGGGCAATCAACGATCAGGAACTGATCGTATACCGTCGTTTTCCTTGGCGCGGTGCCGAAGGTAATTGGCAGTTTTACACTACCGACCGGTTGGACCAGGTCCCCAGAGAAACTTAACAGAGGGGTCAATTTCCGGTTGACCTGACTGTCGTTTATTCCCATTTCTCGGAAACCTTCGGCGAATATCACGCTCACGGAGCTTCCGGTATCGATCAGTACCCGTCGTACATCGTAGTCGGCAATTTCTGCTCGGACGATCATCGGGTCGTCGTGGGGATAGAGGATGCCCTCTTCCTCCTCTTCGCAAAATGTGATTGGTTCCCAATGGACTTTCGGCGTTTCATGATGCCGATTCACCTCTATGCCGAATACCTGAGGAAATTGTGCGGCACGCACGTATTGTTTCATCGAACGGTTGCTCATTCCTGCGATGGTGGGGCCACCGCTGATAGTGCTTATCATGTTTATCTGCCGAATTGGATTCGTTGCCGGCGCCGATGGCTGCCGAGCGATGCACTGATCTAGCTTCCCCTCTCTGATCAACCGTTCGACAATTTTTCTCAGGCTTATACAGTCTTCCGTATTATGGCTGTTGTGCTGATGGTATCGGCAGAATTTACCGGTATCCCGGTTGTCTTGCCGATTGGGTCTTCGTTGATTCGGCTTTGGTATTATTTCTTGTTCGTTCATCAGAACGGCCTCGTAGGTAGTGTTCAATAGGGTAAAGACTTCGTTGCCGTGGTTGCGATTCGGCAGGGGCGCCCGGTTGTCGTTGCGTCCATACCTCCCTTTTCCCTTCTTCGGGTGTTCTCTTCGATCGGCACGGTCGTCTTTCCTCTTATGACCTACCAAATATGGGTCGACTCTCTCGTAGGATGGCGCCTTCGCCGGATAAGCACTTGGTTCGGCATCTCCTCGTCGTGCCGAAACCCCGGGTTTCGAGTTGAAGTATTCGGCTTTGGCGTGGATTGCCGCCTGCTTCATCAGTTCGTCGTACGTGCGCCAGTTGCTGCTGTGTACTAGGTATCGGAAATGCGAGGACCGAAGGCCACTCTTGAAGGCGCCGTAGGCTGCCCTATCGTCTGTTTCCGGACACCTTGAGTATTCGTGACTGAAGCGCGCCGCGTATTCTCTCAAAGGTTCGTCCTCTCTTTGCCGAATCGTGTACAGATCATCGGCAGAGTAAAGACGGTCCGTTTGGATCATGAAGTGATTGAGGATAATCTGCTTCAGCTCGTCGAAAGAATCTACTGTCTCCGGTTCCAAACGGTAGAACCAGTTCAGGGCTGCTCCGGTAAGGAAAGACGGGAATAGCAGGCACTGCCCTTCATCGCTCAGGCCCTTGTATTCGATGGCGAACTGAAATGAGTGGAGGTGTGTTAAGGGGTCCTCCGTTCCCGTATAGAACGGTATACGCAGTTGCTGCCCTTCCCGGTCCTGCCGAGAGTCCCGGATGCGCCTGGTGAACGGTCCGGGCCGAAGCTTTCCCCATTCCGGTTCTTGGGAGCGAGCTTTGTCGTTTTCCATTTTCTGGACTTTCTGAAAAAGGAGTCGAACAACAGGGTCTCGGCTAGGGATTCCTCGGAACCATA
>NW_018027266.1:0-918 GCF_000346465.2 Prunus persica
ACTTGGGGAACATCAAAATATGGTGGGTGGAGTCATTTGGTGACTTTGGAGGGAAATCCAGTGGCTCGAACTATGCAATACACCAACCACTATATTTCAGAACGAACGTCCTACGAACCTGACTTGTCCAATTTCATGGACTTATCGATATCGGATTGAGTCCAAAACTTGGGGAACATCATAATATGGCGGGAGGAGTCATTTGGTGGGTTTTGAGTGAAATCCAATATCTACAACTACGCAATACACCAACCACTCCATTTCATAACGAACTTCATACGAACCTGAATTGTCCAAGTTCGTGGACCAATCGATATAGGATTGAGTCCAAAACTTGGGGAACATCATAATACGGTGGGTGGAGTCATTTGGTGACTTTTGAGTGAAATCCAGTGGCTCGAACTATGCAATACACCAACCACTATATTTCATAATGAACTTCCTACAAACCTGAATTGTCCAATTTCATGGATCAATCGATATCAGATTGAATCCAAAACTTGGGGAACATCATAATATGGCGGGAGGAGTCATTTGGTGGGTTTTGAGGGAAATCCAATATCTACAACAACGCAATACACCAACCACCCTACTTCATAATGAACTTCGTACGAACCTGAATTGTCCAATTTCATGGACCAATCGATATCGGATTGAGTCCAAAACTTGGGGAACATCATAATATGGTGGGAGGAGTCATTTGCTGGGTTTTGAGTGAAATCCAATCTCTATAACTATGCAATACACCAACCACCCTATTTCATAACGAACTTCATACAAACCTGAATTGTCCAATTTCATGGGACCAATCGATATCGAATTGAGTCCAAAACTTGGGGAACATCATAATATGGTGGGAGGAGTCATTTGGTGACTTTTGGAGGGGAAATCCAGTGGCTACGAACTATGCAATACACC
>NW_018027266.1:1783-2571 GCF_000346465.2 Prunus persica
TTAAATGACCGTCTCGTGCTCCTCTTCTGCCCAATCGATAATAGGATTGAGTCCAAAACTTGGGGAACATCATAATACGGTGGGTGGAGTCATTTGGTGACTTTTGAGTGAAATCCAGTGGCTCGAACTATGCAATACACCAACCACTATATTTCATAATGAACTTCCTACAAACCTGAATTGTCCAATTTCATGGATCAATCGATATCAGATTGAATCCAAAACTTGGGGAACATCATAATATGGCGGGAGGAGTCATTTGGTGGGTTTTGAGGGAAATCCAATATCTACAACAACGCAATACACCAACCACCCTACTTCATAATGAACTTCGTACGAACCTGAATTGTCCAATTTCATGGACCAATCGATATCGGATTGAGTCCAAAACTTGGGGAACATCATAATATGGCGGGAGGAGTCATTTGGTGGGTTTTGAGGGAAATCCAATATCTACAACAACGCAATACACCAACCACCCTACTTCATAATGAACTTCGTACGAACCTGAATTGTCCAATTTCATGGACCAATCGATATCGGATTGAGTCCAAAACTTGGGGAACATCATAATATGGTGGGAGGAGTCATTTGCTGAGTTTTGAGGGAAATCCAATCTCTATAACTATGCAATACACCAACCACTCTATTTCATAACGAACTTCATACAAACCTGAATTGTCCAATTTCATGGACCAATCGATATCGGATTGAGTCCAAAACTTGGGGAACATCAGAATATGATGGGACGAGTCGTTTGGTGACTTTGTAGTGAAATCCAATGGCTA
>NW_018027266.1:4098-5399 GCF_000346465.2 Prunus persica
AACGAACTTCATACAAACTTGAATTGTCCAATTTCATGGACCAATCGATATCGAATTGAGTCCAAAACTTGGGGAACATCAGAATATGATGGGACGAGTCGTTTGGTGACTTTTTAGTGAAATCCAATGGCTAAAATATGCAATACACCAACCACTCCATTTCAGAACGAACTTCGTACGAACCTGAATTGTCCAATTTCTTGGACCAATCGATATAGGCTTGAGTCCCAAAACTTGGGGAACATCATAATATGGTGGGTGGAGTCATTTGGTGACTTTTGAGTGAAATCCAGTGGCTCGAACTATGCAATACACCAACCACTATATTTCAGAACGAACTTCCTACGAACCTGAATTGTCCAATTTCATGGACCTATCGATATCAGATTGAGCCCAAAACTTGGGGAACATCATAATATAGCGGGAGGAGTCATTTGGTGGGTTTTGAGTGAAATCCAATATCTACAACAACGCAATCCACCAACCACCCTATTTCATAATGAACTTCGTACGAACCTGAATTGTCCAATTTCATGGACCAATCGATATCGGATTGAGTCCAAAACTTGGGAAACATCATAATACGGTGGGAGGAGTCATTTGCTGGGTGTTGAGTGAAATCCAATCTCTACAACTATGCAATACACCAACCACCCTATTTCAGAACGAACTTCATACAAACCTGAATTGTCCAATTTCATGGACCAATCGATATCGAATTGAGTCCAAAACTTGGGGAACATCGTAATATGATGGGACGAGTCGTTTGGTGACTTTTTAGTGAAATCCAATGGCTAAAACTATGCAATACACCAACCACTCCATTTCAGAATGAACTTGGTACGAACCTGAATTGTCCAATTTCATGGACCAATCAATATCGGATTGAGTCCAAAACTTGGGGAACATCATAATATGATGTGAAGAGTCATTTGGTATCCTTTGCCTGAAATCCAGTGGCTAAGACTCTGCAATACACCAACCACTCCACTTCAGAACGAACTTCGTACGAACCTGAATTGTCCAATTTCATTGGACCAATCGATATCTAATTGAGTCCAAAACTTGGGGAAGATCATAACACGGAGGGAGGACTCGTTTGGCGGGTTTTGAGTGAAATCCAATCCCTAGAAGTATGCAATACACCAACCACTTCATTTCATAACGAACTTCATACGAACCTGAATTGTCCAATTTCATGGACCAATCGATATCTGATTGAGTCCAAAACTTGGGGAACATCATAATATGATGGGAGGAATTATTTGGTGACTTTTGAGTGAAATCCAATGTCTACAACT
>NW_018027266.1:6325-6946 GCF_000346465.2 Prunus persica
TTGGAAAAATTCTATATATGGGGTGCGTGTAGCGATTGGGTGATTTTGAGTGACATCCAATGGCTCGAACTATGCAATACACCAACCACTCCATTTCAGAACGAACTTCGTACGAACCTGAATTGTCTAATTTCATGGACCAATCGATATCGTATTGAGTCCAAAACTTGGGGAACATCATAATATGGTGGGAGGAGTCATTTGGTGGGTTTTGAGTGAAATCCAATGTCTACAACTACGTAATACACCAACTACCCTATTTCACAACGAACTTCGTACGAACCTGAATTGTCCAATTTCATGGACCAATCGATATCGGATTGAGTCCAAAACTTGGGGAACATCATAATATGGTGGGAGGAGTCATTTGCTGGGTTTTGAGTGAAATCCAATCTCTATAACTATGCAATACACCAACCACCCTATTTCAGAACGAACTTCATACAAACCTGAATTGTCCAATTTCATGGACCAATCGATATCGAATTGAGTCCAAAGCTTGGGGAACATCAGAATATGATGGGACGAGTCGTTTGGTTACTTTTTAGTGAAATCCAATGGCTAAAACTATGCAATACACCAACCACTCCATTTCAGAACGAACTTCGTACGAACCTGAAT
>NW_018027267.1:0-930 GCF_000346465.2 Prunus persica
TTTTGTTATTCAAAATGAATTTTTTCAAGGTGTTATGTGGAAGAAAATATATCAATGACTTCATAGGAGTTGACTTTTCAATTTTCTGATTTATTTTATATTTATTTTGAATATTTTGATATAAAAATAATAAAATATTCTTACCATACAACAAACCACGTCGGTGTTAAATAAATTGTAGACGTTGTAAATTGTAATAGACTACTAAGTCGTTAAAATGACGTCGTTAAAATGAGAAACCACGTCGGTGTTAAGAAATTAAAAACGTTGTAAATTATATAAACCGACTTACATATTAAAATGACGTCGTTTAAAGCGTAAACCATGTCGTATGTTTTACTGTACGACGTAAAATATGTATTCCACGACCCAAACACCGTCGTTAAAAATTAATACCCTAAACCCATAAAACTAAATTATACAATTTAAAAAATTAAGTTTATAAAAGGTTTTATGGTTTTAAAGCCTAACATATACCCTAGACTACCCAAAAATTATACTTTAAAAATAAACCCCAATAAATAACAACCCTAATCTCTAAACCCTAGACTCTAAACCCTAAACCATAAAACTAGAAGTGATTTTATGACTCATCAAAACAATTTTGTTTTGGATGGTCATTTTAAATTTTTATTATTCAAAATGAATTTTTTCAAGGTTTATGTGGAAGAAAAATATATCAATGACTTCATAGGAGTTGACTTTTCAATTTTCTGATTTATTTTATATTTATTTTGAATATTTTGATATAAAAATAATAAAATATTCTTACCACAACAAGAAACCACGTCGTGGGTTAATAAATTGTAGACGTTGTAAATTGTAATAGACTACTAAGTCGTTAAAATGACGTCGTTAAAATGAAGAAACCATGGCGGCTATTTAACTATACACGTAAAAATAATATATTTTACGACTTACCGCAGTCGT
>NW_018027267.1:1063-1925 GCF_000346465.2 Prunus persica
CAAAATACGACGGTTATTGACTTTATTAGGTCGTTGGAAAAGTATTACACGTCGGTTAAGCAATTTGTATGTTTGTTTTTTTTTTAATTTAAGAAAACCTCAACAAATTTTTACATTACATATTATAGAGAAAATTGGTACATTATACATAAATATCAAGTGTTCAATAATTGCCCTGTTTAATAATTTGGAAAACAAACTCTGCCCATTCATTCCGGACTTCATCAATGGCTTCTTGGGGGTATGAAGCTTCCTGGTTTCCCTTGGCATACTGCATAAACAATGACTATTAGGGTTTATAAATAAAAAGAAATTCAATCACAGACGACGATATTTTTCATAACCGACGTAGTATATCCATTCAACGACGTTAATTTTACACGACCGTCGTTGATAATACAAAAAACGACGTGAAATGTATGAAGGTAATTTCTTCTTACCTTATTCTCAAACCCCAAGGAAGGATCCATGATGATGTCCCTCATGAAGCGCATTACATAATACCCGCATTCGACATTGCTGGGTTGCTTTGGTGTGCCTGAGAGAGTTTTCCAAATTACATTTTTACGTCCTGCTCGGGCTATGTGGGTATTATATATTTTTAAAGCACTGTTCACGATGTTTTTGGCCTCTTCATCGACCACACGATTTCCTGGCAGAGGATCCAGAAAATAGACGGTTTCTCTCTTTGCTCTTACAATCAGCAAAATCCAATGACGGCTGCACAAAATTAATATAAAAACGACGTATTTACAAAAACGACGTATATAGTATTTCACACGACGAAGTAAGTAGCTAACGACGACTTATATATTTATCACGACGATAATAAATACCGACGTGGTTAGTAGTTTCAAACGAC
>NW_018027267.1:2025-2742 GCF_000346465.2 Prunus persica
GACGTGGTTAGTTTATAAGCTGTCATTTATTGAAAATCTTAAAAACAAAATCTTAAGGAGACTTACCATGGATTGTAAGGCATCATGACATCTGTTCACCGTCTGTCTTCTGAAGTCGAGCTGCTACCAGTCGTGATCTTGCAGTTATTGTGCCAGAGTTGGCACTAACTGTAGCAGGGTCGATAAAGCCAACCATACTGCACATATTGGCTTTATTCACAACATCGTGTAAGTACCTAAACAAATAAAATAATATAATCAAGTCAGCACACAAAACAAGAAGGGTTATGTATAAAAAAAACGACAGTATTATAATATTTCAAACGATGTCCTGAAATAGATGAGGACGTTATAATATATTTATCACGACGGTTGTTAGTTAAGACGACGTGGTTAGTTAGTTAAGACGACGCAATATATAAACCAACGAGTTATTATTTTAGAAGTACAAACCTCATATATACAGCCAATACAGTAGCTCCAATTTCTTCCATGCCTGCAAATTGTGTAATATCTTCAGGCAGGAGGAAGGTATCGCGCTCACCACCAAACACCTCCTTATCAATTGTAAATTGGAGTGTCTTATCCTCAGGCAGGAGTGTCGTTTCCACAAAACGACAAAGGGTTTTTAAAGAAGATGGCGCCTCCATTTTTGAATAAGCACCAACTTCAATAACCTGTTTAAAGAAATAAAAAAAATGACGTGGTAATTCAATA
>NW_018027267.1:2906-4017 GCF_000346465.2 Prunus persica
TTAAAAAAATTCCGCCGTTTAAGTGTAAACAAACGACGGATTAAATAAAAATATCGACGTCTGAAATTTGAAAACAAATAAAAAAGTTATGTTAACATACCTTGTCGTCATGCTTTTCGTCATCATCTTTCTCGTTTTCTTCTTCGTTCTCTTCATCTCTTTTTTCTTCTTCTTTCTCTTCATATCTTTTTTTCTTCTTCTTTCTCTTCATCTCTCTTTTCTTCTTCCTTCTCTTCATCTGGCTGATGTTTCCCCATTTTGGCAGTATCATCCTCCAAATGTAGGGATCTCACATCACCTCCAGAGCAGCTAGCTTTGTCAGACATTGGATTTTTGGGGCTTTGGCTAATTCTTGGTTTAAGCATGCTTGGATCAAAATTGGGAATTGATTGGGAAAGCTGACTCAGGAAATGCTCCCTCTCAGCCTCTACCAATTGTTTTGTCCTAGCCTCCATCCTTAAGGCCTCTTCCCTTGCCTTAGCCTCCATCTTTTTAGTCTCTTCTTGAAGGAGAACTCTTAAACTCTCCTTCAAACGGTCGTCAAAGCTCACCCTCTGTGGTTTGGGCAAATTGAAATATTGCCTTGGGGAAACACCAGCACCAACTCCCCTCACCCTGCCTGGATGCTCGGGGCCCAAAGCCATGGTCAGCACATCATTGCTGCCATCTACTCTGACTTTGCCTTCCGAGACTTGTTTCTGCAATTCATCCTAAAACAAAGATAAACAAAAAAACACACGACGGTTATTTATGTACAAACGACGTATTATATAATTTCACACGACGCAATAACATATAAAACGACGTTATTATAACTTATCACGACGGTAGTTATACCGACGTGGTTATTTATTTAAAACGACGAAATGAATAAACAACCGACGTCTTATGCTATAATTAAAGAAAACAGAGTAGTGATTCCTATTTAGACCGTTAACGACGTTTTTACAAAAGTTTCGACGTGGTAATATCATTCACACGACGCGAGAATGAACCACCGACGTCGTATGCTATAATAACAGAAAACAGAGTAGTGATTCCTATTTAGACCGTTAACGACGTTTTTAAAAACTTTTCGACGTGGTAATATCATTCACACGACGAAAGACGA
>NW_018027268.1:0-950 GCF_000346465.2 Prunus persica
TTCATTGTATTTTTTATTTTGTTTAATTCATGTATTTTATTTTATTATTAGTTGTATTGCTTTTCTTTTAGTCAATAAAGAAAATATTCAACAAAAATCCTTTTTATTCAAAACATTCCATACATAAAACAAACCACAACCAAAGCATAAAAAATAAACAACCCACAACCAAAGCATAAAACATAAACAACCCACTCACAACAAAAAATAAACAACATACAACATAAACATAATAAAATAAAAACAACTTCTTCACTTCACTTTATTCACCTTCATTTCCTTCATTGCCTTTCACCGCCCATAAATGCTCTATCAAGTCAACTTGACGGTGTTCATAAATATACGACGATTGCATCTCCGTGTAGCGATCAATCATACGGGGCATGAAACTACCGTTTCTAACCAACGGTTCATGCTGCACTGCTTCTCCATTTGGCCCCACTGGTTTTTCATAAATTCGTGTTAGGGTCGTGTCCATGGGATTTGGTTCGTACACGTCATCAGCATCGTAATCATATGCATCTTCCACAATCATGTTATGGAGGATGATACAAGTCATCATTATACTCCTAAGCACCTCCTCGTCAAATAGACGTGCCGCACCCCTGATAATAGCCCACCGAGCTTGAAGGATACCAAAGCATCTCTCAACATCTTTTCTGTACCCCTCTTGATAGCAAGCAAAAAAAATTTCCTTATGGGATCGGGGATGTGGAATTGTTTTCACAAATGTTGTCCACCTCGGGTATATGCCATCAGCTAGATAATACCCGGTCTGGTAGATGGTATTGTTAATTTCATATGTGATATTTGGGGCTTCATCTCTCAGAACATCATTGAACACCGGGGATGGACCTAGGACATTCAAATCGTTTTGAGATCCGGAACTCCAAAAAAGGCGTGCCAACCCATGTATCAAAACCAGCAACTGCTTCCAGGGATGATACTTT
>NW_018027268.1:1379-4016 GCF_000346465.2 Prunus persica
GAACATCAGAGTACAGAGATTGTGGGATAAAATAATCTTCCATAAGATTTTTACCCTTGGAATGTCTATGTCTGTCCACATTTGGGCGACGGCCTTCTCGTGAACCACGGCGAGTCTGCTTTTCTTCCTCCAGCAAAGCAACTGCTATGCCAAGTTGCTCATCTAGTTCTCTCTGCGCCCTTTTGCTTGCAGCTCGTCTACGCATTCTTTCTCTAGTTTCTCGCTCTTGCCTCTCCAAAACCTCTTCCATGTCTGCCATTGAGAATGGAGAATGAAATCTAAAATTTGAGAAATGGAAATGTAGAGAAGAACTGGTGTGGGAGGTATGAGCTGAACCTCTGATTTTATAGAAAAATGTACACAGATAGATATGACACGCGGCGCAATCTTAGAAGGTGAAAATCTTATCTGAAATTTGAAATTCAAATGAAATTTCAAAATTCAAATTTATCTGAAATTTGAATTTCGAAATGTATCTGAAATTTGACATTTTGAATTTATCTGAAATTTGAAATTTATCTGAAATTTATCTGAAATTTGAAACCGAAAATCTTATCCGATATGAATAGTATTGACACGTAGGAACTCAAAAATCTTATCCGAAAATATTATCCAAATTAATTGTTTAAGTAAACAAAGTTGTGAAAAAAACAAAAAAATGAATAGTATTTGCCGTGGCAAGCCCCAACTGCTGGAAACACATTTTGCTGGAAGAGGCTAGGGCAGCCACTATTCACGTAAATAGTACCTGCCCTAGGGCTAATCTTGCCATGGCAAGAAGCAACTGGTGGAAATACTCTTAGGTGAAACTCTGTCAACAACAACGAAGAAGGATTAAACTTGTTATCACATCACCTTTTGCTCTCGGAAATTGGAGTTGTCGCGGATAACATTTTAAATATTTTTTTTAAAATTGTGGGTCAGCGTGTGATGCTTGGTAGTATATGCTAGGCCTTGTTGTATCAAGCTTCTTTGCCCTTTCTTTGGTTGATGGAATTATCAGGTCAGTGAGTTGGGCCTTTATCTGAAGCTCACATGCTTTAACCCATGAGATGATCCACAAAAGGCATGCATTAGCCCAGGATTTATGGGCTGGCCTGCTTAATTTAGCATGGCTTGACTGTCGTGTTTGTTTTGGAATTCTTGTCTTCCTAATCGTTTGTTTTGTATATAAAGTGCTTCAATGGGGCTTTTTGGGAGTGCTTATGTAAGATTTAAAAGCGTTTCTGACAACGTTTGACATAAAAGTTTAGAAGCGCTTTTTGGATTATAGAAGTGCTTTTTAGAGAAGTACTTCCAAGTAGTTTTTTTTTTAGTAAGTACAATGAGGTGTCCGGGCCTGTTTGCATGCACCTCGACTAATCCTCACTTGTGGAACTGAACCTGCCGCTGACCACTAGGTGTTGCAACTGCTGGGACTCGAACTAGGGAGCAAACCCAGCTGAACCCCATAGCCTTACCCAAATGGCGGACAAACCACTGGGCCACTATTGGTGGTTTCCCAAGTGCTTTTCTATGACGCACTTTGATTTCTTATGAAAATTTCAACATCTTTATAATAAAATGGCTTTTATTAAAAGCGTTTATAAGTAGAAGTGTTTCCTTAAAAAAGAATCCTAAACGAGATCGAAGTATCAAAACCCTAATTAAAGTGACATTTTGTCCTTCACGATTGAGCACAACCCATTATGTTGCGCATGTTATGCACTGAACCGCATATTCCTTTCTCCAATAATTTCTTCAAGAAACTGTCACTAAACCGGCCAAATCTAGAAAGTTATACTCAGACAAGCCACGTAAAGGCTCACAGGAAAAGAAAAGGCAAACTAACCCGTGAATGATTGTATCATATACAACAAAGGATTGCACAGATTAAAGTGAAGCAAACAAAACTTGATGCAAAAAGGTTGATTGGATGTCGTATCGTTTTTGCCTCCATGCTTGGCTTCCTCCATTTGGAGAATATTCTTTACATCATGTTTGGTCCCAGTCCCATCTCCAAATCCCTCAATAATCTCTGAATTCTGTGTTAAATTCAGTCCAAATCAAATCAAGTAGGCATTGCCCCATATGGAGAATCTTGATCTTGTCATGGTTGCTCATCTTTTTTTAGGATTGTTCATCAATTCGTACCTGATTTTCTTGGAAATTTCACTCCATCTAATTACATTCAGTTTAAAAGGTTCATAGATCAGTGCATATCAAGCCCTGAGTTTCTATTATCTCTTCAGGTCAGTGTCAGTTACAGTTTGTATTCCTACTACTTGTTATCAATGAAACCTTCTTCGTCCAAAAAAAAGCTGGATATTGAATATTCAATCCAGTCCGGTTGAAATTGGATTAAAACTAATGACTTAAAACAGAAATTTGATAACATACATTGATAGAACCCCGTTCGACCTTAACCCAAATGTACAGAGACTCAACAAACACAATACAATTCAACATCCCAACTAATATTAACTAACCTCCTAATATAGTCAATTAATTGCTAATGCAAAAGACTGAAACACCCTTAGTATCCTATCATTTATAATCCAGGTGAAACTTATCAGCTTAGGGCCACAATGGTATTATCAAAAATAAATTGAAAACCCTACCTAAACAATCGCTGACTCATCAGCAATCCATAAAAGA
>NW_018027269.1:0-663 GCF_000346465.2 Prunus persica
AGATGGAGGCTAAGGCAAGGGAAGAGGCCTTAAGGATGGAGGCTAGGACAAACGTTTGGTAGAGGCTGAGAGGGAGCATTTCCTGAGTCAACTTTCCCAATTACTTCCCAATTTTGATCCAAGCATGCTTAAACCATTAATTACCCTAAGCCCCAAAAATCCAATGTCTGACAAAGCTAGCTGCTCTGGAGGTGATGTGAGATCCCTACATTTGGAGGATGATACTGCCTAAATGGGGAAACATCGACCATATGATCAGAAGGAAGAAGAAAAAAGAGATGAAGAGAAGGAAGAAGAAAAGGAGATAGAAGATGAACAAAAGCGTGACGACAAGGTATGTTCACTTAACTTTGCCTTTTTTATTTGTTTTTCAAAATTTCAAACGTCAATATTTTTATTTAATCCGTCGTTTGTTTAAAACTTAAACGGCGGAATTTTTTTAACACGTAATAGAATATTTAAACGACGGTTTTTGCACCGTCGTTTAGTTGGTTTCAGACGACGCTTTATTCATAAAACCGTCGTCTTTATTGAATTACCACGACTGTTTGTTCACCGTCATTTACATACTTGTAAGACGACGTTTTATTACTTAAACCGTGGTCTTTATTGAACTACCACGTCATTTTTTTTATTTCTTCACACAGGTTATGAAAGTTGGTG
>NW_018027269.1:1018-2405 GCF_000346465.2 Prunus persica
ACGTCGTTTTTTTACTACGTTGTGGTGGGTCTGTTTGTGCTGACTTGTTTATATTATTTTATGTATTTAGGTACTTACACGATGTTTTGAAACAAGCCAATATGTGCAGCATGGTTGGCTTTATTGACCCTGCTACAGTTAGTGCCAACTCTGGCACAATAACTGAAAGATCACGACTGGTAGCAGCTCGACTTCAGAAGACAGACGGTGAACAGCTTTTCATGATGCCTTACAATCCAGGGTTAGTCTCCTTAGGATTTTGTTTTTATGATTTTCAATAAATGACAGCTTATAAACTAACCACGTCGGTGTTTTATTTTATTTAGTCGTTTGAAACTACTAACCACGTCGGTATTTATTTGTCGTCGTGATAAATATATAATGTCGTCGTTATCTACTTTATTTCGTCGTGTGAAATACTATAATACGTCGTTTTTGTAAATAACCGTCGTTTTTATATTAATTTTGTGCAGCCGTCATTGGATCCTGCTGATTGTAAGAGCAAAGAAGGAGACCGTCTATTTTCTGGATCCTCTGCCAGGTCATCGTGTGGTCGACGAAGAGGCGAAAAACATCGTGAACAGTGCTTTAAAAATATATAATACCCACATAGGCCGAGCAGGACGTAAAAATGTAATTTGGAAAACTCTCTCAGGCACACCAAAGCAACCCAGCAATGTCGAATGCGGGTATTATGTGATGCGCTTCATGAGGGACATCATCATGGATCCTTCCTTGGGGTTTGAGAATAAGGTAAGAAGAAATTACCTTCATACATTTCACGTCGTTTTTTGTATTATCAACGACGGTCATGTAAAATTAACGTCGTTGAATGGATATACTACGTCGGTTATGAAAAAATATCGTCGTCTGTGATTGAATTTCTTTTTATTTATAAACCCTAATAGTCATTGTTTATGCAGTATGCCAAGGGAAACCAGGAAGCTTCATACCCCCAAGAAGCCATTGATGAAGTCCGGAATGAATGGGCAGAGTTTGTTTTCCAAATTATTAAACAGGGCAATTATTGAACACTTGATATTTATGTATAATGTACAAATTTTCTCTATAATATGTAATGTAAAAATTTGTTGAGGTTTTCTTAAATTAAAAAAAAAACAAACATACAAATTGCTTAACCGACGTGTAATACTTTTCCAACGACCTAATAAAGTCACAAACCGTCGTATTTTGTTGTTTCGTGTTTTAAACAATTACGACGTAAAATATAGTTAGACGACGTTCTTTGAACAATTGAGTCGTTTATGGTTTACACATCTTCAATTTCTTAAGGGTTCAGGGTATCATCGACGACGTTTATTGTAACGACAGCGGTTAAGTCGTGGATATATATATGTACGTCGTATAGTTAATAGCCGCCATGGTT
>NW_018027269.1:2992-4525 GCF_000346465.2 Prunus persica
TAATTACAACGTTTTAATTTCTAACACGACGTGTTTCTCATTTTACGACGTCATTTTAACGACTTAGTAGTCTATTACAATTTACAACGTCTACAATTTATTTAACACCGACGTGGTTTGTTGTATGGTAAGAATATTTTATTATTTTTATATCAAAATATTCAAAATAAATATAAAATAAATCAGAAAATTGAAAAGTCAACTCCTATGAAGTCATTGATATATTTTCTTCCACATAAACCTTGAAAAAATTCATTTTGAATAACAAAAATTTAAAATGACCATCCAAAACAAAATTGTTTTGATGAGTCATAAAATCACTTCTAGTTTAATGGTTTAGGGTTTAGAGTCTAGGGTTTAGAGATTAGTGTTGTTATTTATTGGGGTTTATTTTTAAAGTATAATTTTTGGGTAGTCTATGTTATATGTTAGGCTTTAAAACCATAAAACCTTTTATAAACTTAATTTTTTAAATTGTATAATTTAATTTTATGGGTTTAGTGTATTAATTTTTAACGACGGTGGTTGGGTCGTGGAATACATATTTTACGTCGTACAGTAAAACATACGACATGGTTTACGCTTTAAACGACGTTATTTTAATATGTAAGTCGGTTTATATAATTTACAACGTCTTTAATTTCTTAACACCGACGTGGTTTTTCAGTCGTCGTTATATAAAAAATTCAAAATAAATTTAAAATTAATCCGAAAAATGAACGGCCTTACGTTCTTAATCCGAAAAATGAAGTTTCCGTCGTGGAATATTAAATTTACGTCGGTACTTGTAGAACTTTCGCCTTGGTTTTTCTTTCGACGTTTTATAACGCGCGCGCTCTAAAAATTTTCGCGCGACCTAAATTTTTTTAGATTTGGCTCTTAGTCTTATACTTTGATCCCTGAAACCTAAAATTTCAGATTTCACGCGACATAACATTTCGCTCTCTCACTTCTGCTCTAATTAAAAGTTGCACTCTCCAGGCTCGTCGAATCTGTGAACTCGTCCAACCTGTAAGTACAAACCCTATCTTCCCCTTGTAAATTCATTGAATGATATTAGGTTGTTTTGTTAAAGGGTTTTAGGTATATGCTTTGCGATCTGTTAATAATGTGCTTATAGGTATGGGTTCATGGATTTTCTGTTTAATGGGTTCATGACAAGATCAAATAAAGGTGTACTTTTGCTGGAAATCAACACAAAAAGACACATCACCAACTTCCAAATGATTTCCAGCAAAAGGACACCTTTATTTGATCTTGTCATTTTCCGCTCTGGAGAAGGTGCAAAGTGCACCAATGCTTATAGGTATGGGTTCATGGATTTTCTGTTTAATGGGTTCATGGATTACATTATCTGTTATGTTGAATTGGGAATGGATTTAATTTTGTCGTATCTTTTAATCACCCTATGTTATGTTGAATTGGGAATGGATTTATTGTTTTCATGCTTGGTTTCATGTATATGTTGGTTTCTTGCTTGGTTTCATATATATGTTGTGTTCTTAATGGGTTTTGTGTTCTGAAAATAAACTG
>NW_018027270.1:0-3541 GCF_000346465.2 Prunus persica
TCGTTGGACGCAAAGATCTGCCAAAACGTGAATCAGAAAACCGAACTGATGCAACAATACCCGCCTGTAGCGTGAGCTAAGGTTGGCTACATAAAATCCTTGGAGTGTCCAATTTGATTGGAAAAACTATGAGAATTCAAATTAGAGATTGAGGATTCGAATGGACACAAAAGATCTGCCAAAACATGAATTCAAAAAACTGAACTGATTCAACAATACTTGTCTGTATCGTGAGCTAGGGTTGGCTAGAGTAAAGGATAGGAGTATCCAATTTGATTGGAAAAACTATGAGAATTCAAATTACAAATTGAGGACTCGAATGGACACAAAAGATCTGCCAAAACATGAATTCAAAAAACTGAACAGATTCAACAATACTCATCTGTAGCGTGAGCTAGGGTTGGCCAGAGCAAAGGCTCGGAGTGTCCAATTTGATTGGAAAAAGTGTGAGAGTTCACATTAGAGATTGAAGATTCGAATGAACACAAAAAATCTACCAAAACATGAATCAAAAAAACTGAACCGATACAACAATACCTGTCTGTAGCGTGAGCTAGGGTTGGATACATAAAAGGCTTGGAGTGGCCAATTTGATTGGAAAAACTATGAGAGTTTAAATTAGAGATTGAGGATTCAAATGGACACAAAAGATCTGCCAAAACATGAATAAAAAAAATTGAACATATTCAACAATACCCGCCTGTATCGGGAGCTAGGGTTGGCTGTGGAAATGGCTAGAAGTGGCCAATTTGATCGGAAAAGGTGTGGGAATACAAATTACAGATTGCGGATTCGAATTGCCACAAAAGATCTTCTACAACATGAATGAAAAATACATAACTGATTCAACAATACCTGTCTCTACTATGAGCTAGGGTTGGCTGTAGAAATTGCTAGAACTGGCTAATTTGATTGGAAAAAGTATGAGAATTCAAATTATAGATTGGGATTCGAATGGCGACGAAAGATCCGCTAAAACATGAATGAAAAATACAGAACCGATTCAGCAATACCTATCTATACTGTGAGCTAGGGTTGGCTGTAGAAATGGGTACAGATGGCCAATTTGATTGGAAAAAGTATGAGAATTCAAATTATAGATTGGCGATTCAAACGGCGACAAAAGATCTACTAAAACATATGAATCAAAAAAATGAACCGATTCAACAATACTCATCTGTATCGTGAGCTAGGGTTGGCTAGAGTACAGGCTTGGAGTGTCCAATTTGATTGGAAAATGTGTGAGAGTTCACATTAGAGATTGAGGATTCGAATGGACACAAAAGACCTGCCAAAATATGAATCAAAAAAATGAACAGATTCAACAATACCCGCCTGTATCGTGAGCTAGGGTTGGCTACATAAAAGGCTAGGAGTGTCCAATTTGATTGGAAAAAGTATGAGAATTCAAATTAGAGATTGAGGATTCGAATGGACACAAAAGATCTGCCAAAACATGAATTCAAAAAACTGAACCGATTTAACAATACCCATCTCTAGCGTGAGCTAGGGTTGGCTAGAGCAAAGGCTAGGAGTATCCAACTTGATTGGAAAAATTATGGGAGTTCACAATAGAGATTGAGGATTCGAATGGAAACAAAAGATCTGCCAAAACATGAATCAAAAAAATTGAACCGATTCAACAATACTCGTCTATATCGTGAGCTAGGGTTGGCTACATAAAAAGTTAGGAGTATCCAATTTGATTGAAAAAAGTACGAGAATTCAAATTAGAGATTGAGGATTCGAATGGAAATAAAAGATCTGCCAAAACATGAATTCAAACAACTGAACCGATTCAACAATACTCGTCTGTATCGTGAGCTAGGGTTGGCTACATAAAAAGCTAGGAGTATCCAATTTGATTGGAAAAAATACGAGAGTTCACATTAGAGATTGAGGATTCGAATGGACACAAAAGATCTGCCAAAACATGAATTCAAAAAACTAAACTGATTCAACAATACTCATCTGTAGCGTGAGCTAGGGTTGGCCACAGCAAAGGCTCGGAGTGTCCAATTTGAATTGAAAAAGTGTGAGAGTTCACATTAGAGATTGAGGATTCGAATGAACACAAAAGATCTACCAAAACATGAATCAAAAAATCTGAATCGATACAACAATACCTGTCTGTAGCGTGAGCTAGGGTTGGATACATAAAAGGCTTGGCGTGGCCAATTTGATTGGAAAAACTATGAGAGTCTCAATTAGAGATTGAGGATTCAAATGGACACAAAAGATCTGCCAAAACATGAATAAAAAAAAATTGAACAGATTCAACAATACCCGCCTGTATCGGGAGCTAGGGTTGGCTGTGGAAATGGCTAGAAGTGGCCAATTTGATCGGAAAAGGTGTGGGAATTCAAATTACAGATTGCGGATTCGAATTGCCACAAAAGATCTTCTACAACATGAATGAAAGATACATAACTGATTCAACAATACCTGTCTGTACTATGAGCTAGGGTTGGCTGTAGAAATTGCTAGAAGTGGCTAATTTGATTGGAAAAAGTATGAGAATTCAAATTATAGATTGGGGATTCGAATGGCGACGAAAGATCTGCTAAAACATGTATGAAAAATACAGAACCGATTCAACAATACCTATCTATACTGTGAGCTAGGGTTGGCTGTAGAAATGGGTACAGAAGGCCAATTTGATTGGAAAAAGTATGAGAATTCAAATTATAGATTGGCAATTCGAATGGCGACACAAGATCGACTAAAACATATGAATCAGAAAAACTAAACCGATTCAACAATACTCATCTGTATCGTGAGCTAGGGTTGGCTAGAGCAAAGGCTTGGAGTGTCCAATTTGATTGGAAAATGTGTGAGAGTTCAAATTAGAGATTGAGGATTCGAATGGACACAAAAGATCTACCAAAACATGAAATCAAAAAATCTGAACCGATACAACAATACCTGCCTGTAGCGTGAGCTAGGGTTGGCTACATAAAAAGCTAGAAGTGACCAATTTGATTGAAAAAAGTACGAGAGTTCAAATTAGAGATTGAGGATTCGAATGGACACAAAAGATCTGCCAAAACATGAAATCAAAAAACTGAACTGATGCAACAATACTTGTCTGTATCGTGAGCTTGGGTTGGCTAGAGTAAAGGCTAGGAGTGACCAATTTGATTGGAACAATTATGGGAGTTCACATTAGAGATTGAGGATTCGAATGGAAAACAAAGATCTGCCAAAACATGAATCAAAAAAATTGAACCGATTCAACAATACTCGTCTGTATCGTGAGCTAGGGTTGGCTACATAAAAAGCTAGAAGTGACCAATTTGATTGAAAAAAGTACGAGAATTCAAATTAGAGATTGAGGATTCGAATGGATACAAAAGATCTGCCAAAACATGAATTCAAAAAACTGAACTGTTTCAACAATAATTGTCTGTATCGTGAGCTAGGGTTGGCAAGAGTAAAGGCTAGGAGTATCCAATTTGATTGGAAAAAATATGAGAGTTCACATTAGAGATTGAGGATTCGAATGGACACAAAAGATTTGCCAAAACATGAATCAAAAAGC
>NW_018027271.1:0-1511 GCF_000346465.2 Prunus persica
AAAACATGAATCAAGAAAATTAAACTGATTGAACAACACTGTCTGTACCTTGAGCTAGGGTTGGGCCAGATACAAGGCTAGTAGTGTCTAATTAATTGGAAAAACTATGAGAGTTGACATTAGAGATTGAGGAGTCGAATGGACACAAGATATGCCAAAACATGAGTCAAAAAAATTGAACTGATTCAACAATACCCGTCTGTACCGTGAACTAGGGTTGGCCACATCAAAGGCTAGGAGTTTCCAATTTGAGTGGAAAAAGTATGAGACTTCACATTAGAGTTTGATGATTCGAATGGACACAAAATATCTGCCAAAACATGAACAAAAAAAATTGAACATATTCAACAATACCCGTCTGTACCGTGAGCTAGGGTTGGCTACATAGAAGGATAGGAGTTTCCACTTTGAGTGGAAAAAGTATAAGAGTTCACATTAGAGATAGAAGTTTCGAATGGATACAAAAGATCTGCCAAAACATGAACAAAAAAAATTGAACATATTCAACAATACTCGTCTGTACCGGGAGCTAGGGTTGGCTACATAGAAGGTTAGGAGTGTCCACTTGGAGTGGAAAAAGTATGAGAGTTCACATTAGAGATTGAGGATTCGAATGGACACAAAAGATCTGCCAAAACATGAACAAAAAAAATTGAACATATTCAACAATACCCGTCTGTACCGTGAGTTAGGGTTAGCCACATAAATGGCCAGGAGTTTCCAATTTGAGTGGAAAAAGTATGAGACTTCACATTAGGGATTGAGGATTCGAATGGACACAAAAGATCTGCCAAAACATGAGTCAAAAAAATTGAACAGATTAAACAATACCCGTCTGTACCGTGAGCAAGGGTTGGCCACATCAAAGGCTAGGAGTTTCCAATTTGAGTGGAAAAAGTATGAGACTTCACATTATAGATTGAGGATTCGAATAGACACAAAATATCTGCCAAAACATGAATCAAGAAAACTAAACTGATTCAACAACACTTGTCTGTAGCGTGAGCTAGGGTTGGCCACATACTAGGCTAGGAGTATCCAATTTGATTGGAAAAAGTATGAGAGTTCACATTTGAGATTGAGGATTCGAATGGACACAAAATATCTGCCAAAACATGCATCAAGAAAACTAAACTGATTCAACAACACTTGTCTGTAGCGTGAGCTAGGGTTGGCCACATAAAAGGCTAGGAGTGCCCAATTTGATTGGAAAAAGTATGAGAGTTCACATTAGAGATTGAGGATTCGAATGGACACAAAAGATCTGCCAAAACATGAATCAAGAAAAACTAAACTGATTCAACAACACTTGTCTGTAGCGTGAGCTAGGGTTGGCCACATACTAGCTAGGAGTATCCAATTTGATTGGAAAAAGTATGAGAGTTCACATTTGAGATTGAGGATTCGAATGGACACAAAATATCTGCCAAAACATGCATCAAGAAAACTAACTGATTCAACAACACTTGTCTGTAGCGTGAGCTAGGGTTGGCCACATACTAGGCTAGGAG
>NW_018027271.1:1850-3212 GCF_000346465.2 Prunus persica
AGTATGAGAGTTCACATTAGAGATTGAGGATTCGAATGGACACAAAAGATCGGCCAAAACATGAGTCAAAAAAATTGAACTGATTCAACAATACCCGTCTGTACCGTGAACTACGGTTGGCCACATCAAAGGCTAGAAGTTTCCAATTTGAGTGGAAAAAGTATGAGACTTGACATTAGAGATTGAGGATTCGAATGGACACAAAAGATCTGCCAAAACATGAAACAAAAAAAAATTGAACATATTCAACAATACCCGCCTGTACCATGAGCTAGGGTGGGTTACATAGAAGGCCAGGAGTTTCCAATTTGAGTGGAAAAAGTATGAGACTTCACATTAGGGATTGAGGATTCGAATGGACACAAAAGATCTGCCAAAACATGAGTCAAAAAAATTGAACTGATCCAACAATACCCGTCTATACCGTGAGTTAGGGTTGGCCACATCAATGGCTAGGAGTTTCCAATTTGAGTGGAAAAAGTATGAGACTTCACATTAGAGATTGAGGATTCGAATGGACGCAAAAGATCTGCCAAAACATGAAAAAAAAAAATTGAACATATTCAACAATACCCGCCTGTACCATGAGCTAGGGTGGGCTACATAGAAGGCCATGAGTGTCCAATTTGAGTGGAAAAAGTATGAGAGTTCACATTAGAGATTGAGGATTCGAATGGACACAAAATATCTGCCAAAACATGAATCAAGAAAACTAAACTGATTCAACAACACTTGTCTGTACCGTGAGCTAGGGTTGGCCACATCAAAGCCTAGGAGTTTCCAATTTGAGTGGAAAAAGTATGAGACTTCACATTAGAGATTGAGGATTCGAATGGACACAAAAGATCTGCCAAAACATGAATCAAGAAAACTAAACTGATTCAACAACACTTGTCTGTAGCGTCAGCTAGGGTTGGCCACATAAAAGGCTAAGAGTGTCCAATTTGATTGGAAAAAGTATGAGAGTTCACATTTGAGATTGAGGATTCGAATGGACACAAAAGATCTGCCTAAAACATGAGTTAAAAAAATTGAACTGATTCAACAATACCCGTCTGTACCGTGAGCTAAGGTTGGCCACATCAAATGCTAGGAGTTTCCAATATGAGTGGAAAAAGTATGAGACTTCACCTGAGAGATTGAGGATTCGAATGGACACAAAATATCTGCGAAAACATGAATCAAGAAAACTAAACTGATTCAACAATACCCGCCTGTATCGTGAGCTAGGTTTGGCTACATAAAAGGCTAGGAGTGCCCAATTTGATTGGAAAAAGTATGAGAATTCAAATTAGAGATTCAGGATTCGAATGGACACAAAAGATCTGCCAAAACATGAATTCAAAAAACTGAACCGATTCA
>NW_018027271.1:4463-5131 GCF_000346465.2 Prunus persica
TCAAAAAACTGAACCGATCAACAATACTTCTCGTAGCGTGAGTAGGGTTGGCTAGAGCAAAGGCTAGGAGTGTCCTATTTGATTGGAAAAAGTATGAGAGTTCACATTTGAGATTGAGGATTCGAATGGACACAAAAGATCTGGCAAAACATGAATAAAAAAACTGAACCGATTCAACATTACCCATCGGTATCGTGAGCTAGGGTTGGCTAGAGCAAAGGCTAGGAGTGTCCAATTTGATTGGAAAAAGTGTGAGAGTTCACATTTAGAGATTGAGGATTCGAATGGACAAAAAAGATCTGCGAAAACATGAATTAAAAAAACTGAACCAATTCAACAATACTCATCTGCATCGTGAGCTAGGGTTGGCTAGAGTAAAGGCTAGGAGTATCCAATTTGATTGGAAAAATTATGGGAGTTCAGATTAGAGATTGAGGATTCGAATGGAAACAAAAGATCTGCCAAAACATGAATCAAAAAAATTGAACCGATTCAACAATACTCGTCTATATCGTGAGCTTGGGTTGGCTACATAAAAAGCTAGAAGTGACCAATTTGATTGAAAAAAGTACGAGAATTCAAATTAGAGATCGAGGATTCGAATGGACACAAAAGATCTGCCAAAAGCGATGAATTCAGAAAACTGAACTGATTCAACAATACTTGTC
>NW_018027272.1:0-3536 GCF_000346465.2 Prunus persica
CCAACTGTGGTGGCAATATGTTATGCAAAGGATTTGGACCGGAAGGCACCTCATTCAAGGTACGATAATTTTTTGCATCATCAACCTTTGGTGGTAATATGTCGTGTAAATGGTTTGGGCCAGAAAGGACCTGCCTCTTGATCCAATCCTTGAGGAGAGGATGTTGATCAGCACGTTTGATTGGCCTCTTCAGATCAATGTTTGCAGACCCTTGATCACAGAAACAAGAAGAGGACAGCAAGAGAAGAGTGGTGAACAGCACAAACAAGTAGGTCTTAGGAAACTCCATCTCTGATTATTGTTTGACGGCTCTTTAAACAGCCAACTACACCTTCTTATAGGGCTTCAATTTCCTAATCGACTTCGGAACTTATTGCTTTACCCTTTTTGAATCTTCTGTGATGCGAATACAAGATTTGCTTACCCTTTTTGTGCTCTAGCCTAGCTAGGGTTTCAGTCTCCTCCTATATGAATATTGTACTGCGTTGCGGTAATCTTGAGACTTTAGGGAGACTTTGGAAAAGCCCAAAGGAGAGAGAAAAATTTTAAAAGAAGCCGAAATGGACAAAATTGCCCTTATTTATTTTTTGATTTCCTAAGGAATCCTTTACATTTGCATGTCTTTGGTTTGAAAGTTGAGAGGTTTTTCTGTCTTTTTTGAAAAAGCTTTGGCTTTTTCCAAAAGTGAAAGTTTTTTTATGGGTAAAACCTAAATTTACTTTGTAGTATTTATTCCATTCCACAATAGGAAACTTGTTTTTAATACATTGTTTGCCCTATTTTTTTTCTTTCTTTCTTCTTTCTTCTGTCAAATTATTTAGGGCATGTTTCGTATTCAACTTGAATTCAACTTTTTAAACTCAAAAATAGAATTTGAGTCCAAAACAAAGAAAACCTGTTTGGTAGCCCTATTTTTAAAAACTCAAACTCAAGAACAACTAAAAAAACACCACAATTATTAAAAACAAAAAATATCTATTTTTTTAGTTTTTTTTCTAACAACTCACAAGTTCTCAAATTTTTAAGATTTGAAAACAGTTTTCAAATTGCATACCAAACAAGTTTTTAAAACTTAAAAATAGATTTAAGAACTCCTTGTTTTGAAGAAAAATCAAAGTTTTTGAGTTCCCTATTTGAATAAGATACCAAACGCCCCCTTAGTTTTTTGATATTGTGTTTGTGAGTAATGAAGTTAGCCATAAATTTTCAAAATTAAAATTCAAAATACATCAAATAAAGCACTTTTAACTTATTTCCTTTATTTAACTTCAGGGCAAAATAGTCACAAAAATTGAGTAATAAATGAAAATTGAGTTTTTATTCAATAATCGTAATACGAGGGTTTTTTTCCCAAGATTTTGGTCATTGACTGGGTCTATATTGGAAAGCCCCTTCTATAAACGATATGAAACTTGTTTTTTATTTATTTATAGTTTCCTGTTTTGTATACCCATTTTTCATATATTTTTAAAATTTTATTTTCCAGAATTATACCCTACATGTAGCCATTCCCTTTTTCTTTTTTTTCTAAAATTTTTTTTATAAAAAAAATATAAAAAAAACCTATATGAAGACAATAATGTGTCTCATATATATATATATACTAAACTATAAAAAAAATATAAAGAAAAACCTATATGAAGACAATAATGTGTCTCATATATATACTAAACCATCAACGTTAAACCCCCATGATAATATGCCTAACAAAAGGTTCAAATTCTAAATATACAAATTGAAACTTTTAACCTACATATAAGGTCGTATATATATCAGTTTCTTTTCTATATACATATGATATGAGGAATATCAATTTTGCCCAAGTCAATTTGCCTCTTTCATGAGTAATGACACTTATAAGAGAAAATTGTACCTTTAGAACATGCGGATTCACGTTATCTATATATATAAAGCAAAAGGCAGAGGATAATGAAACATCTCAAACATTAAGAATTGAAATTATTAATTAAATCAGGAGAATATGGTAAATTCATATTTTTTAATATTAAAAAAATTAAAATTAAAAACAAAATAAGATAATAGGTCCTACTTTTATGGAACATAACTACTTTGTTACCTTTTATTAATTCTAAAAATAAAATAAAAAAGAAAAAAAAAACCAATTGGCACATGCGTGAGCATGTGTCAAGGGGCTAGTTGTGATAAAAGCTAAAGACTTGTAGAGAATTCTAGAGTTTGAATCTTAATACCTAAGGGATATATAAATTATTTTATTTTATTTATATAAATAAATCTTTTCAATTATTTCATTTGTAAATGTTTATTATTATTAGTTTTTAAAATTATTTAAATATGGTGCATTAGGGGTATTTTTGGTAGTTAAATAGGGTGTATTTAATTAATTTTATATTTTAATTTAAATATTATAATGTACTTAGATCATAGAGTGTACTTAGTTAATATTAGGGTTTGTTTAGTAACACTCTTAATAATTTATTTTAACACAAATTAGAAAACTAATTTTAAGTTAACCTAAAGTGACCACAGTACAACATTTTTGCCACCACCAATCCTCACTTCGTCGAGCCACCCGCCACACAACCGAACTGCCCCTCACCACTACTGTGGCTCCCCAACCCAGCCACGCCTCACTGCCAGTGCATCCAATAGTATGTGAATAACAAAGAGGGAGGATTGGTGGAGATAGAACATGGTGTTGTGGAGTGGTCACTTTTAGGTTCACTCAAAAATTATTTTTTTATTTTTGTGTCAAAATAAGTTAATTACTGTTAAGTACATTTATTAATTTTAGAATCCTACTAAACGAACCCTAAAATTAATTGAGTACACCTTATGATCTAAGTACACCTTAATATTTTAATTAAAATGTAAAATTAACTAAGTACACCCTATTTAACTACTAAAAATACTCCTGATACACCCTAATACAATCTATCACACAACAACCTAATTCCAATCCTAAATCAGATTTTTCTTTTTACATGAATTCGTTCTCTCTTTTCAGATTTTGAGTTTGCTTCAAAATCTTTAATTTCATGAGCTATAATGGGAGTAGATTTGCTAACTCCTCCATCACTACTACATTTTACACTTTGCGCGACGAAGAACAAAACGTCGCGCAAAGTCGCATTTAGTCGCCCCAATTTCAACGCGACAAAAACGTCGTCGCGCATATTCCGTCGCGCGAAGATCATGAAGAAAGCCTTTGCGCGACGAGGTACAAACCTTCGTTGCGCAAAAGTGTGCGACGGGTAAACCATCGTTGCACCAACGGTGTGGAGACGAAACAACCCTTCGTCGCAAAAGCATTTGCGCGACGATTAAGTATGCGGCGCACGTATATTTGCGAGACGACGGGAATTGCGCGACGAAAGATTATTCGTCGCGCAAAATATGTATGGGAGACGTATATGTTCGTCGCAGAACAATTCGCGTGATGAGAAAGTTTTCGTCGCACATATAATTGCGCGACGAAAAATTATGTCGTCGGCCAAATATTTTGCGCGACGAAACATTTCGTCGCGCGAAACGTGTTATGTGTTCGTCGCGCATGA
>NW_018027273.1:0-1047 GCF_000346465.2 Prunus persica
CGTCTAGGAACTCCGACGCTGACGAGCCTTACGATACGTAACCTTCGAGGTCTCTAAATGTATTCATTAAGCCCTTCAAGACCTTAATTAAAGTAATTCAAGGGCTTCAAATATATTTAAAAAAATTGAACTTCAAGTACTTACTAATTCAAGTAATTCAAAAAGGCTAAGATATAAATTAATTACATATATGAAATTAAAGAAGTTGGCAACAAAAATCAAAAGTAAAGAAACTGATTTTATATTTTCAAAATTCGCTAGGTTAGCAGGGTACAGCCGCGCGGCTATACTATTTAAAAAAAAATTAAGAAAATCTAGTATAGCCGGGCGGCTATACTATTTATATACATAATAGGGATCCAGCCAGCACCTAGGCGCCACGTGTCAAACCATGCGGCCGTACTGTTCTGAACATTTAAAAAAAAACAAAAAAAGGGGTTAAAACCGAGTATAGCCGCGCGGCTATACTATTTCAAAAAAAAAAATTTTAAAATCTATTATAGCCGGGCGGCTGTACTATTTATATACATAATAGGGATCCAGCCAGCACCTAGGCGCCACGTGTCAAACCTTGCGGCTGTACAGTTCTGAACATTTTTTTTTTCAAAAAAAAAAAGGGGTTAAAAGCGAGTATAGCCGCTCGGCTATACTATTTTAAAAAAAATTTAAAAAATCTAGCCAGCACCTAGGCGCCACGTGTCAAACCATGCGGCTGTACTGTTTTTAAAATCTGGAAAAAAAAGGGTTTAAAAGCGCGTATAGCCGTGCGGCTATACTATTTTTATATTTTAAAAAGGGTCAATAATGTTTTTTAAGAAAAAAAAAAGGTTATTTTTAGTAATTAAACAATCTCTTAGCCTGATTTAATTACTTGAATTATGAATTAGGTCCTACCTATTATTTATCTAGTGAATAATTGATATTAAATATTTTAATTAACTTCATAAATGATATTACTTAATATATATCTTGCATTTTTGTAAGAAACTAGTGAGCTCTCACATTCCTTCATAGTTAGTAAAATACGGGAAGGAAAAAAATGCGAAT
>NW_018027273.1:1147-3576 GCF_000346465.2 Prunus persica
GTCACTATTTTTTTAAATTATATATTTATTTTTTATTCCCATAAATATAGGGCCGTGGTATACCGGTGTGTTAAACATGAAAAAACAACGTTACGTACCATGTTATAATACGTAACCCTTCGAGGTTTCTTAAAAGGTATTTCATTTAAGCCCTTCAAAGACCTTAATTTAAAGTAATTCAAGGGCCTTCAAAATATATTTTAAAAAAATTGAACTTTCAAAGTACCTTATTAATTCCAAGTAATTCAAAAAAAGGCTAAGATATAAATTAATTTACATATATGAAATTTAAAGAAAGTTGGCCAACAAAAATCAAAAGTAAAAGAAACTGATTTTTATTTTTTTCAAAATTCGCTAGGTTAGCAGGGGTACAGCCCGCGCGGCTATACTATTTAAAAAAAAATTAAGAAAATCTAGTATAGCCGGGCGGCTATACTATTTATATACATAATAGGGATCCAGCCAGCACCTAGGCGCCACGTGTCAAACCATGCGGCCGTACTGTTCTGAACATTTTAAAAAAAACAAAAAAAGGGGTTAAAACCGAGTATAGCCGCGCGGCTATACTATTTCAAAAAAAAAAATTTAAAAATCTATTATAGCCGGGCGGCTGTACTATTTATATACATAATAGGGATCCAGCCAGCACCTAGGCGCCACGTGTCAAACCTTGCGGCTGTACAGTTTTGAACATTTTTTTTTTTCAAAAAAAAAAAGGGGTTAAAAGCGAGTATAGCCGCTCGGCTATACTATTTTAAAAAAAATTTAAAAAATCTAGCCAGCACCTAGGCGCCACGTGTCAAACCATGCGGCTGTACTTTTTTTAAAATCTGGAAAAAAAAGGGTTTAAAGCGCGTATAGCCGTGCGGCTATACTATTTTTATATTTTAAAAAGGGTCAATAATGTTTTTTAAGAAAAAAAAAAGGTTATTTTTAGTAATTAAACAATCTCTTAGCCTGATTTAATTACTTGAATTATGAATTAGGTCCTACCTATTATTTATCTAGTGAATAATTGATATTAAATATTTTAATTAACTTCATAAATGATATTACTTAATATATATCTTGCATTTTTGTTAGAACAAGTGAGCTCTCACATTCATTCATAGTTAGTAAAATACGGAAGGGAAAAAAATGCGAATTAAATACGTATGTGTTTGATTCGGCAATATCTTGGCACATTACAACCCAAAAATTCGGTCACTATACTGTATTTTTTAAATATATATTATTTTTATTCCATAATATGTGCGTGTATACGTGTGTTAAACATGAAAAACACGTACGTACATGTATAATACGTAACCTTCGAGGTCTCTAAATGTATTCATTAAGCCCTTCAAGACCTTAATTAAAGTAATTCAAGGGCTTCAAATATATTTAAAAAAATTGAACTTCAAGTACTTACTAATTCAAGTAATTCAAAAAGGCTAAGATATAAATTAATTACATATATGAAATTAAAGAAGTTGGCAACAAAAATCAAAAGTAAAGAAACTGATTTTATATTTTCAAAATTCGCTAGGTTAGCAGGGTACAGCCGCGCGGCTATACTATTTAAAAAAAAATTAAGAAAATCTAGTATAGCCGGGCGGCTATACTATTTATATACATAATAGGGATCCAGCCAGCACCTAGGCGCCACGTGTCAAACCATGCGGCCGTACTGTTCTGAACATTTAAAAAAAAACAAAAAAAGGGGTTAAAACCGAGTATAGCCGCGCGGCTATACTATTCAAAAAAAAAAATTTAAAATCTGTTACACCCGGGCGGCTGTACTATTTATATACATAATAGGGATCCAGCCAGCACCTAGGCGCCACGTGTCAAACCATGCGGCCGTACTGTTCTGAACATTTTTTTTTTCAAAAAAAAAAAGGGGTTAAAAGCGAGTATAGCCGCTCGGCTACACTATTTTAAAAAAAATTTAAAAAATCTAGCCAGCACCTAGGCGCCACGTGTCAAACCATGCGGCTGTACTGTTTTTAAAATCTGGAAAAAAAAGGGTTTAAAGCGCGTATAGCCGTGCGGCTATACTATTTTTATATTTTAAAAAGGGTCAATAATGTTTTTTAAGAAAAAAAAAAGGTTATTTTTAGTAATTAAACAATCTCTTAGCCTGATTTAATTACTTGAATTATGAATTAGGTCCTACCTATTATTTATCTAGTGAATAATTGATATTAAATATTTTAATTAACTTCATAAATGATATTACTTAATATATATCTTGCATTTTTGTTAGAACAAGTGAGCTCTCACATTCATTCATAGTTAGTAAAATACGGAAGGGAAAAAAATGCGAATTAAATACGTATGTGTTTGATTCGGCAATATCTTGGCACATTACAACCCAAAAATTCGGTCACTATACTGTATTTTTTAAATATATATTATTTTTAGTATTATAGTGTTGAAGGTTCAAT
>NW_018027274.1:0-3476 GCF_000346465.2 Prunus persica
TGTCGCAAGGTGATGGGCCTAGGCACGAGGGTGCCGAAGGCATAGGGGATGCCGAAGGCACAAAGCTTGCATGTCGCAAGGCAATGTGCCTAGGCACGAGGGTGCCGAAGGCATAAGAATTGCATGTCGCAAGGTGATGGGCCTAGGCACGAGGGTGCCAAAGGCATAAGACTTGCATGTCGCAAGGTGATGGGCCTAGGCACGAGGGTGCCGAAGGCATAGGGGATGCCGAAGGCACAAAGCTTGCATGTCGCAAGGCAATGTGCCTAGGCACGAGGGTGCCGAAGGCATAAGAATTGCATGTTGCAAGACATTAGACCTAGGTATGGGGGTACCTAAAGTAAAGGGGATGCCGAAGGCACGAGGGTGCTGAAGGGAAGAAATGCATATGTGCAAATAATAATAATAATAATAATAATAGCTTTTTTTTTTTTTTTTTTTTTTTTTTTGGGAGCTGGGTTAGTAGGGGTTTTTTTTTTTTTTTTGGAGCTCGGGAGCTAGACCTTCGGCAAGCTGAGGTTGTTGAAAATTTTGGGGGCTCTCCTCTCCTTCCATGGTCCTTGCCGTTCGGCAAGGTCCTAGCCTTTTTTTTTTTTTTTTTTTTTTTTTTTTTGAGGCCGGGCCTCTATTTGTGTCGGAAAAAATGTTGAGGGGCTGGGCCTCTTGGCTTCGACAAGAAAGAGGTTTGCTCCTCTTGGACCTTTCGGCAAGAATGCCCAAGCTTTTGGGCTCTCGGCTCTCGGCGAGATCCTTGGGTGACCACACGGTTTTTTGCAAGTGTATGGCTCTTGGGAAGAAGGCTGGGCCGTTTTGTGTAGGCTTCGGCAATTGTAAAGTGCTAGGGCTTGAGAAGGTAAGTATGGGAAGTCCTTGCGCCATTTAGCAAGATCAATTGAGAGGCAGGTTTTATCCAAGGTGGCTATACGTTCACAGGTGCCCCGGGAGCTTCTGCACCACCCTTGCCGTTCAGCAAGGGTGTTTTGATGATTTTTGTTGGCCTCCTTGGGGTGCAGCATACTCTTGTCGTTGGGCAGGGAATTGAGGAGCTTAGAGCTGGGCTTCGGCAGCGCCAAGTCTCGGCTCGTGTTGTCAAGGTGCTAGCAAGGGGTCTTCTCCGGTTCAGCAATCAAAAAATGGGGGCGCAAGAGTCTCCGCAGTCTCTGCATAGCCCTTGCCGAACGGCAAGGGTTATTTGGAAAGTTTTTTGAGGCCTCTTGGCTTTGACAAGGAGTGAGGCTGGGAGCTGGATTTTGTCGTTCGACAGGATTTGGAGTTTTGTGACTTTTTCTTTTCGTGCATTTGCCTTCTGCGAGACTTTCGGGTTGAACAGCTTTTGCAGTTAGGCATTTAGACCTTCTGTGGGATTTTTGGAGCTGAGGAAGTCGAGAGGCCTTCATAAATTCAGCACGGCCCTTGCCGTTCGGCAAGGGTGTTGGGTTCAGTACTGTGGTGTCGGAACGGGGTTGACCACTTTCAGCACTCTTGCTTGCTGAAGGGCTGTTTGTGGAGGCCACACTTGTCGAGGAACTTGGTGCAGCCCTTGAGTGCCGTTGAATTTGAAGCTGCTGAAGCTTTTATTTTTTTGTAGCTGAGGTGCTGTTCCTTTGTTTGAGCATGGATTTTGACAGTCAAGTTTATAACTCTCTGAAGTAGTTGACACTTGCCTTCTCATTGGGTGTCTTGATAAGTTTAGTGGCTGGGTGCTCTTTTTTGGCGTTACGTGGGCTTGGGCAGGAGTTGGAGCTGAGTCCTCGATGTTTTAGAAGGTGAGCTGTGGTGGTTTTGGCAAAGGCCTGGCTGCTGGTGATCTGCAGATTCGGCAAGGCTTTGAATCGTGGTCTTGGAAGGAGAAAGTCGATGTGAACTGGAGTTGGACTCCGGTGACCTTGGCTGGGGCTGAGGTGAGTAGTTTTCGAAGCCTTCATCATCTTCCGCATGGGCCTTGCCGAACGGCAAGGCCTATTGAAATTCCTTTATGCGCTGCTTTTTTTGTCTTCGGCAAGTGGGCTGATCCCGTGGGTATTTGCAGATTTGGAAGCCGGGCTGTGTGGGTCACGGCTTGATCTTGTTCTGAAAATTATCGGGCCTTGCGCATGAGTTATTAGCTTGGGAAGGGTCGGTGGAGTTGGGCTCATTGATTTCCGTCAAGACCTTTGGTGATTTGGCACAAAACTTCAGAGCTCGAGCCCGGATTCGGAAGCATCCATGCGATGGGCTCATTCACGTTCTGCAATTGTCCTGCCGATCGGTAAGCCATCAATAAGTTTTGGGTGCTTTGAGAGGTTGCGGCAGAGAGAGTTTTTTTAACATTCAAGTCCCCTTGTCTTGAGCTTGTCGTTCAGGAGGTATGGAAACCTGTTTGCTTGTTGATCCAGTAAGTCTGCCACGGTAGGATCGTCCAAGTGCCCCACACCAATTTTGAGTTTGACTTCGTATTGGAGAGAAGATGCTACAGTGTGGCGTACAGAGGCTGGTCTTGAGTGTATGGGCACCTTATCATGTTTAGCTTGCCAATTACCCAGAGTGGGCGTTCTTATGAGTTGGGTCTGCACTCACAAGATGGGTATTTGGTTATTCACCGATTGTAAAATATGCTAAAATAATATGAGATAGGAAGAGGAATTTTATCCTTTGGAAAGCATGGTGCCGAACCATATATGTAGAAGTCACGTGGGTATGTCAATATATTAATAAAATATGCATCTCCTAAGAATTAAATAATAATAGGAAGATAAGAAATATTGCACTTATCTCTTGGAGGTGAATCACGTGGCTTTCCCTTTGGATTGAATTGGTGGGTTGTCCCCTTGGCCATGCAAAGTGATGCTTTTTGGTGAATTGGAATATTTGGCGACCTTCAAATTGAAACTACTCAGAGTGACCGAAAGGTGAGTTGCTTCAGCAAATAGATGACTTCGGCATATTGGTGCCTTCAAACCCAAGGGTGTCTTCGGCACAGATGGTGCTAAATGGTAAGTTACAAGGTGATGATTGAAAGGGTGCCGAAGGGCACTAGAGGAAGGGAAGAACGACAAAAGCTTCTTGTGTCGTTTCCCACAGACGGCGCCAAACTGTTGATGCTCAAAATGGCTAGGCCAAGATTGAGTCCAACTTAGTGATGAGGTGTGATGGATGATGGATGAAGGTGAGGACCTTCACCAAGTGTGTGAGGATTTGGGCAAACGATAAACATATAGAAGACAAGATATACGTGGTTCACCCGAATGATGGGCTACGTCCACGGAGAAGGGTGTTCTCATTATGATAATGTTTGTTTACATTTGTACAAGGGGATTGGACCCAAATATAAAGATAACAAGTGAGAAGCCCAGTCCAGAGATGGATCCAGAAGAGAAAGTCCAAGGCCTAAGGGTCTAGATCCAAGACCCGGATCCTCTTCTAAGGAAAGAGCAGTCTTCTTTTATAGGTGAGGGGGAGTCTTCATCTCTTGTAGTTTCCGATGTGGGACTCCTCTG
>NW_018027275.1:0-544 GCF_000346465.2 Prunus persica
CGTTGTTTTGGACTCAATCCTATATCGATTGGTCCTTCAAATCGGACAATTCAGGTTCGTACGAAGTTCGTTCTGAAATGTAGTGGTTGGTGCATTGTATAGTTCTAGAGATTGGATTTCACTCAAAACCCTCCAAATGACTCCTCCCACAATATTATGACGTTCCCCAAGTTTTGGACTCAATCCGATATCGATTGGTCCTTGAAATCGGACAATTCAGGTTCGTACGAAGTTCGTTCTGAAATGTTGTGGTTGGTGTATTGTATAGTTCTAGGGATTGTATTTCACTCAAAACTTACCAAATGACTCCTCCCACAATATTATGATGTTCCCCAAGTTTTGGACTCAATCCGATATCGATTGGTCCTTGAAATCGGACAATTCAAGTTCGTTCGAAGTTTGTTCTGAAATGGGGTGGTTGGTGTATTGTATAGTTCTAGAGATTGGATTTCACTCAAACCCACCGAATGACTCCTCCCACAATATTATGATGTTCCCCAAGTTTTGGAATCAATTCCGATATCGATCGTTCGTTGAAATCGGA
>NW_018027275.1:703-1405 GCF_000346465.2 Prunus persica
AATCGGACAATTCAGGTTCCTATGAAGTTTGTTCTGAAATGGGGTGGTTGGTGTATTGTGTTCTAGAGATTGGATTTCAATCAAAACCCACCAAATGACTCCTCCCACAATATTATGATGTTCCCCAAGTTTTGGACTCAATCCGATATCGATTGGTCCTTGAAATCGGACAATTCAGGTTCGTACGAAGTTCGTTCTAAAATGGGGTGGTTGGTGTATTGTATAGTTCTAGAGATTGGATTTCACTCAAAACCCACCAAATGACTCCTCCCCGAATATTATGGTGTTCCCAAAGTTTTGGACTCAATCCGATATCGATCGGTCCATGAAATTTGACTATTCAGGTTCGTTCGAAGTTCGTTCTGAAATGGAGTGGTTGGTGTATTGTATAGTTCTAGAGCTTGGATTTCACTCAAAACCCCCCAAATGACTCCTCCCCCAATATTGTGATGTTCCCCAAGTTTTGGACTCAATCCGATATCGATTGGTCCTTGAAATCGGACAATTCAGGTTCGTACGAAGTTCGTTCTAAAATGGGGTGGTTGGTGTATTGTATAGTTCTAGAGATTGGATTTCACTCAAAACCCACCAAATGACTCCTCCCAAAATATTATGATTTTCCCCAAGTTTTGGACTCAATCCGATATCGATTGGTCCTTGAAATCGGACAATTCAGGTTCGTACGAAGTTCGTTCGAAATGG
>NW_018027275.1:2774-4999 GCF_000346465.2 Prunus persica
AAAACCCCCCAAATGACTCCTCCCCCAATATTGATGATGTTCCCCAAGTTTGGACTCAATCCGATATCGATTGGTCCTTGAAATCGGACAATTCAGGTTCGTACGAAGTCGTTCTAAAATGGGGTGGTTGGTGTATTGTATAGTTCTAGAGATTGGATTTCCCTCAAAACCCACCAAATGACTCCTCCCTGAATATTATGGTGTTCCCCAAGTTTTGGACTCAATCCGATATCGATCGGTCCATGAAATTTGACAATTCAGGTTCGTACGAAGTTCGTTCTGAAATTGAGTGGTTGGTGTATTGTGTAGTTCTAGAGATTGGATTTCACTCCAAACCCACCAAATGACTCCTCCCACAATATTATGATGTTCCCCACGTTTTGGACTCAATCTGATATCGATTGGTCCTTGAAATCGGACAATTCAGTTTCGTACGAAGTTCGTTCTGAAATGGGGTGGTTGGTGTATTGTATAGTTCAACAGATTGGATTTCACTCCAAACCCACCAAATGACTCCTCCCACAATATTATGATGTTCCCCACGTTTTGGACTCAATCTGATATCGATCGGTCCTTGAAATCGGACATTTCAGGTTCGTACGAAGTTCGTTCTGAAATGGGGTGGTTGGTGTATTGTATAGTTCTAGAGATTGGATTTCACTCAAAACCAACCAAATGACTCCTCCCAAAATATTATGATGTTCCCCAAGTTTTGGACTCAATCCGATATCGATTGGTCCTTGAAATCGGACAATTCAGGTTCGTACGAAGTTCGTTCGAAATGGGGTGGTTGGTGTATTGTATAGTTCTAGAGATTGGATTTCACTCAAAACCCACCAAATGACTCCTCCCTGAATATTATGGTGTTCCCCAAGTTTTGGACTCAATCCGATATCGATCGGTCCATGAAATTTGACTATTCAAGTTCGTACGAAGTTCGTTCTGAAATGGAGTGGTTGGTGTATTGTATAGTTCTAGAGCTTGGATTTCACTCAAAACCCCCGAAATGACCCCTCCCCCAATATTATGATGTTCCCCAAGTTTTGGACTCAATCCGATATCGATCGTTCGTTGAAATCGGAGCATTCAGGTTCGTACGAAGTTCGTTCTAAAATGGGGTGGTTGGTGTATTGTATAGTTCTAGAGACTGGATTTCACTCAAAACCCGCCGAATGACTCCTCCCACAATATTATGATGTTCCCCTAGTTTTGGGACTCAATCCGATATCGATTGGTCCTTGAAATCGGACAATTCAGGTTCCTATGAAGTTTTGTTCTGAAAATGGGGTGGTTGGTGTATTGTGTTCTAGAGATTGGGATTTCAATCTTAACCCACCAAATGACTCCTTCCCACAATATTATGATGTTCCCCAAGTGTTGGACTCAATCCGATATCGATTGGCCTTGAAATCGGACAATTCAGGTGCTACGAAGTTCGCTCTAAAATGGGGTGGTTGGTGTATTGTATAGTTCTAGAGATTGGATTCACTCAAAACCCACCAGAATGACTCTTCCCCGAATATTATGGTGTTACCCACACGATTTGGACTCATTCCGATATCGATCGGGCTAGGAATATGACTATTCAGGGTCGTTCGAAGTTCGTTCTGAAATGGAGTGGTTGGTGTATTGTATAGTTCTAGAGCTTGGATTTCACTCAAAACCCCCCAAATGACTCCTCCCCCAATATTGCGATGTTCTCCAAGTTTTGGACTCAATCCGATATCGATTGGTCCTTGAAATCGGACAATTCAGGTTCGTACGAAGTTCGTTCTAAAATGGGGTGGTTGGTGTATTGTATAGTTCTAGAGATTGGATTTCCCTCAAAACCCACCAAATGACTCCTCCCTGAATATTATGGTGTTCCCCAAGTTTTGGACTCAATCCGATATCGATCGGTCCATGAAATTTGACAATTCAGGTTCGTACGAAGTTCGTTCTGAAATGGAGTGGTTGGTGTATTGTGTAGTTCTAGAGATTGGATTTCACTCCAAACCCACCAAATGACTCCTCCCACAATATTATGATGTTCCCCACGTTTTGGACTCAATCTGATATCGATTGGTCCTTGAAATCGGACAATTCAGTTTCGTACGAAGTTCGTTCTGAAATGGGGTGGTTGGTGTATTGTACAGTTCAACAGATTGGATTTCACTGCAAACCCACCAAATGACTCCTCCCACAATATTATGATGTTCCCCACGTTTTGGACTCAATCTGATATC
>NW_018027276.1:0-1423 GCF_000346465.2 Prunus persica
TTATCGCACATTTATTTTATTTACTGTATGGTATAGGTTTATTACCCATACAACAGTATTTATTTAAAAGGGTGGTGCGGGTTTATCGTCCACGCCTTTACTTTTATTTAAATGTATGGAGCAGAATTAATGCCCATACAAGCACCTTAACTTTATGAATTTAATTTACCGCACATTTACATTTATTTAAAAGGGTGGTGCGGGTTTATCGTCCACGCCTTTACTTTTATTTAAACGTATGGAGCAGAATTAATGCCCATATAAGCACCTTAACTTTATGAATTTAATTTACCGCACATTTACATTTATTTAAAAGGGTGGTGCGGGTTTATCATCCACGCCTTTACTTTTATTTAAATGTATGGAGCAGAATTAATGCCCATACAAGCACCTTAACTTTATGAATTTAATTTACCGCACATTTACATTTATTTAAAGTGTGGTGCGGGTTTATCGTCCATACCAGTAATTTATTTACCAACAATTTATTTTATGGATTAAATGTGCTGTATGATGAGTTTTTTTTTTTACAGTATGCAGATCAGGACCAGAAGTTCCTTGATCCTCATCATACAATTACATCACGACTTGAAGATCCTTGATGATGATGAGAGCTGGCAGTCTCTCCGGTACTATATTTGTAAACATGTAATTGGACTTGAGGGTCCTTGATCCTGACATGTAAATAAGACCTGGGATTCCTTAATGATGTAACAGTACCGTATTGGTTCATAATGCCGTACACATGGATGATAACTGTACTGGCAAATGTATTGTACACATGAATAGATACGTATTCATGACTTGATGAATAGTACCGGATATATGAATAGTGACGTATACATAAATATTAATCATTTTGGGTAAACCATCATTATTCAAAAAAAGGGAACCTGCAGTTCCTTAAACTCATGAATGAGCAATTAAATGAGATGCCAGAAGTTCCTCAAAACATGGACAATTAAGGGCTTGAAGTCCAGAAATATGTACAGAAAATTGTAAAAACGTCCATACCATGAGAATATGTGATTTTGGCCCGAAGTTCAAAATCTAAGGGGATTAAATATCCATACCATGAGAACATGTGATTTTGGCTTGAGGTTCAAAATCTAACAGTGTTGAGAACCTGAAGTTCCAACAATTAAATGGACAACCCTTGAGGTATTATTGCAAATTGTGGTACGCCACATATTTCTTTGGCATAAGAGAATGATGAATTGAGGCTCCCCACATATTTTGTTATATCTGGGCCGGAAGCTCATGAACCCAAATATATGAGATATTAGCGTGGATTTTACTCAATCCATATTTCATGTTCATTTGAAAAGGGCAAATAAATTCTGAGTTTGTGTTTAGCACATGCCAAAAGTTCCATACGTTCAATTATGAAATTTGGGAGAGTCGATGTGGTTATTTGAACCTA
>NW_018027276.1:1969-3142 GCF_000346465.2 Prunus persica
AGCTACTATGACAGCAGTAGCATCATTCATCATCAAGATCATACTGTGAGATGACGATTTTGGATACAAAGGATGGACGCAAAACTTGTGCGTCACTTGGTTGTTGTGGGAGTATCATTAAATTGAAATAATTTGGGCAGGAAGAAGAGGAAGTCATTTTTAAGAAGGTTTCGAAGAAAGCCTTTAAGAAAACTAAAGTTTCAGAAAATGAAGGAAGTTAAGTTGAAACGCAGTTGCTCCAATCAAGTTTTGCAAAGGCAATATCTATAGGAGGAAATATGGCTACAGTTTTTTCAGGATCCCAATATCTTTTCGAATCCCCATATTATCTTTTTCTTTCCCAGATTCCAAAACTTCACGTGGCCTCCATTAATGTTTGTCGGCACTTTCGGCGTTTTCAAAGTATTATTTTCATCAAAAGCCGATCTTGCTTTACGGATTTCACGGAGCTACTTTTTCAAAAGTACCCCGAGAATCTCGCAATTTTCCTATGGTTAATTTGAAATTCACCGGTTCTACCTATTCATTGTATTTGTGTATAAATGTGTTACTAACGAAATTTTCTTTGCAGAAGACATCCAGTTTTCTCCATACCTAGTGATGCGATATCTACTTGTTTTTCTTATCAGTGAGCACTTAATATGCCCGAGAAGCAAGACTATCTCTGATCATCCATTCAGGAAGCGAGACTATCCCTGATCACGTTTCCGCTACATCAGGAAACTGTGAAGGCGATCTTATGCTCTAATCTCCGGAAGTCCTTCTAGACTAGGAGATATGAGAGCTTATTGTCTGCTCCCACCAGCTTCCTTCCCTGATTGCTTACCTTCTTTTTTTGCATTTTTTCTCTTTCTGTAACTCTCTGAGGATTATTTGTTTTTGACAGAGAAAAGAGTTGTGATTTTACTATTGCAGGATATAACTAGATCATCAAGCGCTACATTTACTGGGCCGATACAAGCTTGAATGATACTTGAGAAAAGTTTCTCCCACCTAAGGATGTAAGCAATACTTGTGTTATTTTTTGCTTATATACTTATTTGATATTTTATCTTGAAAGGTAACCAAATGGGAAGATAAGTCCGTTCCAAAAGAATGGCTTGTATGTATCCATGAATTATTAATGCAAATTTTACAGATTGCAAGTTGGATACATTGATAATACACTGCACA
>NW_018027276.1:3606-4446 GCF_000346465.2 Prunus persica
CAACTCCCTTAAATGGAGGATTTCGCGCCTGGTGTAAAATAACCACTCCATTGGGAGGTTATAATCACATCTCACATAATAAAAGCCCCTGAAGTGGCTTGGGTACCCAAAAGCAAAGAAATGCTTATAATTGATGCATGCGCATGCAAATGAGAATGGTGGGATCATGAATTGATGAATGACAATTTTTGATCATGAATTGATGAATGACAATTTTTGGTTTTGGAGTAGCTACTCAAATCATCAATGGGTTGTGTTGATTGGAACCACGTTCAATTATTAAATGTCGACAATATTATTGGCCAAAATAGAATGAGGTAATTCCATTATAAATGAGAATGAACGTGAAAGAACAAACCCACAATACGAACCCTAAAATTTGTTAATACTGAATTTATACTTGGGTGTTCGGAATAAAAGGGAATATACCTACTTTGTATGACACACTGTTTCTGGCAGAAACAAGGAATGTTGGGTTTTCTCCATATTTACAGATTCAATTGTGCCCCCTCCTTATTACACAATTACGGAGACCAACATATTATCTTTAAGGGTTATTAAATGCACAGAGCATATCACCAGAAGCGATTCCCTAAAGATGTATAAATAGCTGGGTTAAAGCTATATAATGTGTCATAAAGTTTAATCCCTTTTAAACAAAATCCGTTCAGAGGATTGACATTGCATAAAACAAGTCCCTGAAGGACATGTGCTTGAAGCACAAAATTTGTACTCAATATTAATATGCATAAATTACCTCAGTGAGTACATTGATTATAATGTGATTGTATACACATTAAAGCTTCTGCAGAATTCGCGAAATATTGTCTCGACTAAGGA
>NW_018027277.1:0-2437 GCF_000346465.2 Prunus persica
AACATTTCACTTGATGCAATCATTTCAAGCAAAACTATGATATCACAAGATCAAGCTTTTCAAGCAGCACAATCAACATAAAAATGAGAACTTGGTGTTTCTAGCTGCCGGAAGCGCAGAGAAGAAGCCATGCTATCATGCTAAATTGTCAACATTGCAATAGAGGGATATCCTAAGTTCATCACGCCATGCAATGACCCAAAGCCATCGAAGGCTATTTGGGAGCCTTGTGGAAACATGGAGAAAGCTTACTGGTGTAAATATTCAAAATCTTCAAGTTATAGCACCCCATGGCCACTTACTGATGGATGGGAGAATGTTTCCAGCAGCGAAGTATTCACATTGGACATGCCGGAAGAACGCCACTTGGGGGCTTCATTTGGTTAGCAAGATTATCAAGAGACAGCTGCCGTAACCTCTCATAACCTCACAAAAGTTGAAGAAAGTACAATGGGTTATGAGCTGCAAATCACTCTTTGATTAGTTGGATTATGATCTGTATGATGTAAAGCAGCAGCTGTGGCTCTGTTAAATATCTCTGCAGAGCATGACAGCCTACTGCAACACATGCCAAATACATGCCAATCTAAGCCACAACCTTTCATACTATTGCAAGACATGCACACTCCTTGGCCCTTTCATACTTGGGGGCTTAATTTGATTGAAGTATTCATCAATGCAAAATGGCTCAAATTCCTTACTATTGTTGAGTTGCTTGAGCTCCAAAAAAAAAAAAAAAAAACTACAGTCAAAGCAAGATAAAACTGCACATGCTAAAGATCCATGCAGCCTATGGTCTTCAAGGGAACAGAACCACGCGCCAAGATAATCAGTCACCAAGCCAAGAGGAGACAACCTGCAAGAAGAAGACGTGTGTCAAGATCAAGTGATGCTGGAAGGAGTAGCCCGATAAAATTAAAAAAAAAAAAAAAAAAAGAGGATTATATACCTTGAAGCTATGAAGAATGCCCAAAAAAACGAAAGAGCCCTAGGAGATGATCTGGTTGTTGTCTCCGTCACGCACTTAGCAAGGAAAAGGCATGCACTTCCCTGCGCTGGCTATCCAATTCCTGTTGCTTAATGTTCAAAGTGTCGGCAGCAGCTTTCACCTCACTAGAACCATGTGATAATTTCATGCTATGAATGGCCCGCACTCCAAAGACAGCACATGCTAGGTTCCTCACGAGATTGATGGGGAAGTCCACATGAAAGCCCAGAGTTATGGCCTCACATATCTTAGCACCACCATCAAAAAAGGCTTTGAACGCCATGAAGGAATTCTCCCAATCTTGCCAAGACATGCTTTCCTCCGATAAATGCCCCATGGAAATGGAAACATCATCCTCCTTATGGCTGTCATCAATAATCTCACCACGAGGCAGCACTGCTGGAAGCTGTGGAGAGGTGCCGGAAGTTATGTCGGATGTGCTTAGGAAAGGAGGTAGCACTGCTGGAAGCTGTGGAGAGGTGCCGACAGTTGTGTCGGATGTGCTTAGGGAAGGAGGCAGCACTGCTGGAAGCTGTGGAGAGGTGCCGGCAGTTGTGTCAGATGTGCTTAGGAAAGGAGGAGTAGGAGGCAGCACTGCTGGAAGCTGTGGAGAGGTGCCAGCAGTTGTGTCAGATGTGCTTAGGAAAGGATGAG
This sequence comes from Prunus persica, assembly GCF_000346465.2. Lineage (NCBI taxonomy): Eukaryota > Viridiplantae > Streptophyta > Magnoliopsida > Rosales > Rosaceae > Prunus > Prunus persica. The sequence continues at coordinate 1,643 of NW_018027277.1, forward strand.
CAGGAGGCTGCGCTGCTGGAAGGCGCAGGGCAGTGTCGGCAGCTACGCTGGACGTCCCAAGAGGAGGAGTAGGAAGTGTATCCTCCGCGACTTGTGAGATGCTCTCAACCTGAAAAAAAGAAAAATTGGCAGCATGTACCTTGCACCTACCACAACCTGACCTGTTGAAATCTCAAGCAACTCATGCATTTCAGCCAGGCAGAGTGTACAGAACAAGCTGGAAATCTTTATCTCAATGCATTCCAAATTGCAACAATTCATGCATTTCATTGTTTCCAACCGAGCAAAGCGTACAAAACAGGCCGAAGCTCAACATCTCAAGCATTTTACATCAAAAGTTATGACAGAAAGTATGCAACAATGTTGTGTTCCAAGTTTCCAACAACATGAGCTTTAGGCTCTCCAAACAAAAGGGGTACAACTCGAGCCCAAATGCAGTCAACTATGCTAAAGATCGATACACCCTACAGTTTCAAAAGGAAAAGCTACTACACACTGAGCCAGCTAGCCCCTACAACAAAGAAATGCAGCCTGCAAAATGAAATAAGGACAAGTGGTAGAGAAAGATGGTGCTGGAAGATATGCCCTTTCTATTAAAAGAATATATATACATATATATTACGGTGCGAAGAAGGAGAATCGGATATCTCAACTAGATCACGGTGCATGACTAAAACAGAATAGAAGAAGCGCTATGAGATGATCCTTTCGATGTTTCCACCATGCACCAAGCGCCACTCTCAGTTGCTCATTTGTCAAGGAGAAGGTCTCGTAGCTTACGGCACTGGCTCTCCA
>NW_018027277.1:2710-3708 GCF_000346465.2 Prunus persica
TTAGTGATGCTGCAAGGGTATAAAAATAAGGTGGCCGCCGGAAACATGTCTTCTTCTATTCAACACCTGGAAATGCGAGTAGCTTCTAAGCTTACTCAGTGCCTATGATCGAGTCTTGGCAAGTGTTTCTAAGCTATGAAGGTAGTTGTCCATTCTTCAACCCATCATGCAAGGGGAAATAGGCCATCACTCATCACAAAGGTCATCGGGACTTATTATGTGAGTCCCTGCAAGAATTACCAATGAGGAATATGCTGTAAAAGGGCTAAGTATGAAGCAGGTTCTCTGTGTTAAAGCCAAGAAATCTCCACGTTAGCATACAAGCCATATGAACTTCACAGGCCAAGCAAAGCAAGTTATCTCATGCCAAGCGAAATGCATAAACAAAAAAATTTGAAGCATCATGCAATCTATTACTCGAGCTTATGACAAGCAAAGTTCCCTTTCCATGCTCAATCAGTCATTCCAGCAGACCCTTTCACAAATTACAAGCATACGCTCGTAATGCATATAGTTCAATCAAAGAAGGTGGTCAAGAATGTAGCACACGCAAAGTAGACGCCAAGCATGGTGAGTCAAGCTCACGCCAAAGAAAAGGCTTAAGTAAATATCAAAGCAGCATGCAATTTATCCATGGCAAGCAAAATTCTCAAGCAATTCCCATGACAAGCAAATTCTCCCTCAAAATACAAAAAGATTCAAGCATTGCAGAGCATGCATTCTGTCAATTTCTATTTCCACAAGATCGGAGAAAAGTCCAGATTTAATCAAGCGTGTGTTCACAAGAAAAACAAGCCTAGGCCAAACACCAGTCTATGTCTATGCCTACAAAGCCAAAAGAAAGACTCAAGATTCCAGTGAAGGAGCAGAACTATTTACTGAGAAATCGAGATAGAAATCCAAATTGCCAAGTTGCGAAATTGGTACACTCGAAGCTTCCAGCGACAATGGATACAACGCAGGCTTTCGGCACCCTCCCCTGCCTGTGCCAGAGAACG
>NW_018027278.1:0-901 GCF_000346465.2 Prunus persica
TCGATATCGGATTGAGTCCAAAACTTGGGGAACATCATAATATTGTGGGCCGGAGTCATTTGGTGGGTTTTGAGTGAAATACAATCCCTAGAACTATACAATACACCAACCACTGCATTTCAGAACGAACTTCGTACGAACCTGAATTCTCAAATTTCGTGTACCGATCGATATCGGATTGAGTCCAAAACTTGGGGAACATCATAATATTCTGGGAGGAGTCATTTGGTGGGTTTTGAGTGAAATCCAATCTCTAGAACTATACAATACACCAACCACCCCATTTCAGAACGAACTTCGTACGAACTTGAATTGTCCGATTTCAAGCTCCAATCGATATCGGATTGAGTCTAAAACTTGGGGAACATCATAATATTGTGGGAGGAGTCATTTGGTGGGTTTTGATTGAAATCCAATCTCTAGAACTATACAATACACCAACCACCCCATTTCAGAACAAACTTCGTAGGAACCTGAATTGTCCGATTTCAAGGACCAATCGATATCGGACTGAGTCCAAAACTTGGGGAACATCATAATATTGTGGGAGGAGTCATTCGGCGGGTTTTGAGTGAAATCCAGTGTCTAGAACTATACAATACACCAACCACCCCATTTTAGAACGAACTTCGTACGAACCTGAATTGTACGATTTCAAGGACCAATCGATATCGGATTGAGTCCCAAAACTTGGGGAACATCATAATATTGTGGGAGGAGTCATTTGGTGGGTTTGGAGTGAAATCCAATCTCTAGAACTATACAATACACCAACCACCCCCATTTCAGAACGAACTTCGTACGAACCTGATTTGTCCGATTTGAACGACCATCGACATCGGATTGAGTCCAAATACTTAGGGAACATCATAATATTGTGGGAGGAGTCATTTGGTGGGTT
>NW_018027278.1:3911-5507 GCF_000346465.2 Prunus persica
GCTCTAGAACTATACAATACACCAACCACTCCATTTCACTCCGAACTTCGTACGAACTTGAATGGTCAAACTTCATGGACCCTCGAGACGCGATTGAGTCCAACACCTGGGGAACACCATAATATTCAGGGAGGAGTCATTGGGTGGGTTTTGAGTGAAATCCAATCTCTAGAACTATACAATACACCACCCACCCCATTTCGGACGAACTTCGTACGAACCTGAATTGTCCGATTTCAAGGACCAATCGATATCGGATTGAGTCCAAAACTTGGGGAACATCATAATATTGTGGGAGGAGTCATTTGGTGGGTTTTGAGTGAAATCCAATCTCTAGAACTATACAATACACCAACCACCCCATTTCAGAACGAACTTCGTACGAACCTGAATTGTCCGATTTCAAGGACCAATCGATATGGGATTGAGTCCAAAACTTAGGGAACAACATAATATTTTGGGAGGAGTCATTTGGTGGGTTTTGAGTGAAATCCAATCTCTAGAACTATACAATACACCAACCACCCCATTTCAGAACGAACTTTCGTAGGAACCTGAATTGTCCGATTTCAAGGACCAATCGATATCGGATTGAGTCCAAAACTTGGGGAACATCATAATATTGTGGCAGAGTCATTGGTGGGTTTTGATTGAAATCAATCTCTAGAACTATACAATACACCAAACCACCCCATTTCAGAACAAACTTCGTAGGAACTGAATTGTCCGATTTCAAGGACCAATCGATATCGGATTGAGTCCAAAAATTGGGGAATATCATAATATTCTGGGATGAGTCATTTGGTGGGTTTTGAGTGAAATCCAATCTTTAGAACTATACAATACAGCAACCAACCCATTTCAGAACAAACTTCGTAGGAACCTGAATTGTCCGATTTCAAGGACCAATCGATATCGGATTGAGTCCAAAACTTGGGGAACATCATAATATTGTGGGAGGAGTCATTTGGTGGGTTTTGAGTGAAGTACAATCCCTAGAACTATACAATACACCAACTACTCCATTTCAGAACGAACTTCGTACGAACCTGGATTCTCAAATTTCGCGTACCGATCGATATCGGATTGAGTCCAAAACTTGAGGAACATCATAATATTATGGGAGGAGTCATTTGGTGGGTTTTGAGTGAAATCCAATCTCTAGAACTATACAATACACCAACCACCCCATTTCAGAACGAACTTCGTACGAACTTGAATTGTCCGATTTCAAGCTCCAATCGATATCGGACTGAGTCCAAAACTTGGGGAACATCATAATATTGTGGGAGGAGTCATTTGGTGGGTTTTGAGTGAAATCCAATCTCTAGAACTATACGATACACCAACCACCCCATTTCAGAACGAACTTCGTAGGAACCTGAATTGTCCGATTTCAAGGACCAATCGATATCGGATTGAGTCCAAAACTTGTGGAACATCATAATATTGTGGGAGGAGTCATTTGGTGGGTTTTGAGTGAAATCCAATCTCTAGAACTATACAATACACCAACCACCCCATTTCAGATCGAACTTCGTACGAACCTGAATTGTCCGATTTCATGCCTCCATCGATTATCGGATTGAGTCCAAA
>NW_018027278.1:7023-7959 GCF_000346465.2 Prunus persica
GGGAGGAGTCATTTTGTGGTTTGAGGGAAATTCAATCTGTGACTTATACAATACACCAAACCACCCCATTTCAGAGCGAACTTCGTACGAAACTGAATTGTCCGATTTCAAGGACCAATCGATATCAGATTGAGTCCAAAACGTGGGGAACATCATAATATTGTGGGAGGAGTCATTTGGGTGGGTTTTGAGTGAAATCCAATCTCTAGAACTACACAATACACCCACCACTCCATTTCAGAACGAACTTCGTACGAACCTGAATTGTCAAATTTCATGGACCGATCGATATCGGATTGAGTCCAAAACTTGGGGAACACCATAATATTCAGGGAGGAGTCATTTGGGGGGTTTTGAGTGAAATCCAAGCTCTAGAACTATACAATACACCAACCACTCCATTTCAGAACGAACTTCGTACGAACTTGAATAGTCAAATTTCATGGACCGATCGATATCGGATTGAGTCCAAAACTTGGGGAACACCATAATATTCAGGGAGGAGTCATTTGGTGGGTTTTGAGTGAAATCCAATCTCTAGAACTATACAATAAACCAACCACCCCATTTCGAACGAACTTCGTACGAACCTGAATTGTCCGATTTCAAGGACCAATCGATATCGGATTGAGTCCAAAACTTGGGGAAAATCATAATATTTTGGGAGGAGTCATTTGGTGGGTTTTGAGTGAAATCCAATCTCTAGAACTATACAATACACCAACCACCCCATTTTAGAACGAACTTCGTACGAACCTGAATTGTCCGATTTCAAGGACCAATCGATATCGGATTGAGTCCAAAACTTGGGGAACATCACAATATTGGGGGAGGAGTCATTTGGGGGGTTTTGAGTGAAATCCAAGCTCTAGAACTATACAATACACCAACCACTCCATTTCAGAACGAACTTCGAACGAACCTGAATAGTACGAA
>NW_018027279.1:0-1034 GCF_000346465.2 Prunus persica
CAGTAGCATAAGGTATATATGAGTCCTCCCACTTCTTTGTCACACCTAGCTGTAAATTAATTAGAAAATTGGTTCAGAAATTATAAATAGTGAAACTGTGTCTGGTACTACAATATGAAAATCATATCAACAATGAATGTCACTTCTTTCAATTTAGGCTTATTATCACAAAACGTCCTTGACGTTTGCGAAACTATCACATTGCATCCTTAAAGTTTTTTTGTATGACTCTTGGTCCATAACATTAATATAGGTGTTCTTAAATAATCCTTCTGTCAAAAAGCTGTTAAATTCAGGATATAATCGTTAAATCAATCCAAAATTATAACATATATTTTTTATTCCCTTACATTCTCTCTTTCTTTTCTTCTTCTTCTTTCTCTCGGCCCGTTGTTTTCTTCTCTTCTTCTCTTTCTCTGTTTCTCCTTGCTTTTTCTTTTCTCCTTTTCTCTCTTTCCTCCTCTTTTCTTCTTCTTTTCCTTCGCTGTTTCTTGTTTCTTTTTTTCTTCCTCTTTCCTTCTTTGGGAAAGCTTCACACTTAACCTTTCCAATGGCGACTGAAGCACCAGAGCAAGCCCCCCAAGCCGATGGAGTCCAATCTCTTTCAATTTCCGAGGCTTCACCATCCAGCTCTTCAAATCCAACCATCCAGTAAGCTTCTCTCGCTTTTCTTATCGTTTCCAATTTTTTCTGTTGATCTGAACTTACTTCAAACTTGTGGGTGTGATTTGGTGATGAATGAGTTTGGAGGAGAAGTTCCAGATGTTGAGGAGCGTGGCAGAGGAATGTATTCAAGACTACGAGGTTCGGAATTTGCTGGCTCATAAGTCCGAACCCATCGCCTATGATGGGTTTGAACCCTCCGGTCGAATGCATATATCGCTCAAGAGTTTTTTCAAATTTTCTTTAACAATCATAAAATTCATAACGCATAAGTGATGTTGATTATATATCTGTAAATTTCAGTAGTTGATTTTGAACAAGATTTGATACTTTTTGTGGAGAGAAGATACTCAAATTGAGACTCTGCAGTG
>NW_018027279.1:1134-3415 GCF_000346465.2 Prunus persica
TCTCGTGTATTGATTATTTGGATTGCAACGGACTTTCTTGTGTTTTGAAAGAATAATTGTTAGTAAGAAAATTAAGGGCATGTTTTCATTATATCATTGTGGTTCAAATGTGCTGTTGTGTAGGGAGTTATGAAGACGATAAATGTGAACAAGATGACCTCTGCTGTCTGCAGAGTGCAAATATGGATTGCAGATTGGTTTGCAATGCTAAACAATAAGATGGGGGGTGATTTGAAAAACAATATCATAATTAAACAACTACCAACTTTTCATACCAGAATGAAACACTAACAAGTCGCAAATATAGTTGCAGTGCAGAGAGAGTTTTACTCTGTAATTACTGAAACTACCCTACCCACCAGGGACATACATCTTTTGGCAGTGTAGACGACTGGGCAGAGAGGTTCTTCTTGGTTTGGATGGCGCACAACACAAGGAGGACAAGCTTATTTGCTTCTGTTGGGTCCCTTGTGGGAAGAAACGAGGGACCCGATTTTTTCCGGAGCATTGTTGCAGCCCCTTCCATGGATAAAAAGAAGAAAAAAAGAAAGGAAAAAAAAAAAAGGGAAACGGAGAGAGAGAGAGAGAGAAGAAGAGAAGAAAAGAACGGGCGGAGAGAAAGAAGAAGGAAAAAAAGAGAGAAGGGTAGGAAATAAAAAATATATATTTTTTATAATTTTGGATTGATTTGACAATTATATCCCTAAATTTAACAGTTTTTTTGACAAATGGACTATTTAAGAGCACTGATATTAACGTTATGGACCAAGAATGATACAAAAAAACTTTAAAGGATACAATGTGATAGTTTCGCAAATGTCAATGACGTTTTGTGATAATAAGCCTTCAACTTTTAATAAATTTTCACTGAAATGCATCATGTAATCAACAAATGGAATAAATTCTAATGTTTAAAAATGGAATAAATTGCTAAAATTATCTAGAGACTAAAATAAAATCGAAAGTTGTAGGTGCAAATTTTGTTCCTCGCAATTAGTGTTTTGTGTTTTGATTTCATAAACACTTTTTGTTCATGTTTAACCATTGTTTATGAGAATCATGCCTGTGTGCCGTTTGCCATGCAAGTTCATGAGGTGAATTTTTACAGCACTCTTCTCTCTCTCTCTTTTCGTTACCCACACAACAAAATTTATTACATTAATTTATTAGTGAAGCACAGCATATCTAGTTTCACTGGTCGACATTAAATGAAAAATCTGTTGTCTCATTCCTTATTGTATTATAGATCATGGTGAAGATTGAGCTCAACTTCTGGTCGACATTATTGTCTGGCTGAACAGCTGACTTGATTGAGGTATTTTTTAAATTTTTTTTTCTTGTTTTTGTCTGGTAAGTGGCATTTTCCCTTACCCTTATGCATAAGATATTTTTCAGTATCCGAAAAAATTAAGATTTGATGGGTGGATTATTTTTTTATGAACCATAATAATTAAATTTTGATATAGAGAAATTCATATAGTTTGTCTTGTCGACTAAAGAATAACAAAATATTGACAATAATAATAAAGGTTTGGTAATAGATAATAAATTTGATTATAATGTGCATGTGTGCTTAATTTCCTTCATTGTGGAAGATAATAATGAAATTGGCATCAGCAAAAGATCCTAAATTTATGCTGGGTGTGAAGGCAGTGAGCAAGTAAAACGGAATGTTCCAGTTTGATTGTTTATCAGGTCGACTTTTGGTAGTTTACTAGTTTTTCATTTGTTTATCAGTAATAGTGTTACTCCTTTGTTGTCAAAGTGATATATCTCTTATCATGGATTTACTGGTAAATAGAGCATTTATCTACACAACCAAAAGATGGGTGCTCATGTTGTCAAAGTGATATATCTCTTACTAAGACCTTGTGGTTTCAGTGATAGAGAGCATTTATCTACACAGCCAAAATCGATGTCGGCTGGTAACTCTCTCCAGTAGAAGGAGAACTTTGATTTCTTGGATATATTTTGGCCAAATTACACGATTAGATGCTTTAACCTTCTTTGCCTAATAAGAACAAGGGTGTCCTTTTGTTTTTGGTGCCATATATTAGAAAGCAAAAATTCAGAATGCTCCAAAGTTGAAAATGGCCTATCATGCACCCCAAAACAGGGTTCGTTGTGTGCTCACATGGATGTCTTTCACAAATTTAGAATTTTTTCAGAAAAAGAAAGCCTATAAATACCCTAATTATGTTCACTATATCAATCAGTCACTTCACCGCCTGAAGGAATTTAGTTCTAAAATGGCTTCTCCTAAGGCATTTGCAACTATGAA
>NW_018027280.1:0-1493 GCF_000346465.2 Prunus persica
TGGTATGTTTTCTTTCTCTGAATTTTCTTTCTTCTTATATGAGCTAGATTCATCACATGGTATAGAGTTTCTTTGTACTCACCATCAGACTTCATCATGCTTGTTTAAGAAAAAAATTCTTATTCTTATTACACATGAATATAATGCCATGTTTTTGTTTTTATTTGTTTGTTTATTTAATTTTAAGTATGATTTTAATTATTATGATGAGTTTGAATTATACAAAAGATCAGGGGCCCGAAGTTCCGTGATCCTCATCATATAACTAGATTAGGATATAGAGTCCTTTTGATTGAATCAGAACCTGAAGTTCTTTGATTCCAAATAGTTGAGGGCGTGAAGTTCCGCGAATTTAAAGAGCACATAAGGACATAAAACTCCTCGATTTTGTATTAATCAAAATCAGAATTCCATGAGGCCTACATATGTCAAGAACTTGAACCAGAAGTTTCGAGTGCATATACATCGATTTGAGTATGAAGTTCAAAGCACAACTATTAATTCAATTTATTTAGATCTACGTATTCGTACCTGAAGTTTCGAATATATATTGATATGAACCTGAAGTTCATAGTTTTTCATGGATCTTAATACTATATATGAACTTGAAGTCCATTACTTATTTGTTCCTATATGAACCTGAATTGGTTGGAAATCCAATTCTTAAACTTGCAGTTTTATCTACATATTGAATCCACATTAATATTGGATTATCTTGGAATTTCATAATCTTTAATTGATTTATTTTATTCCTTGTTTATACCACTTTACTTATTTTATTATATTATATTTTATTTATGTTAGGTTATTAATTAATTTCGTTTTACAATGGTAATGTTTTGTATTACCTCCCCAATATTGATAGCCAGAGGCGTCTATTGGAGAAACTTCCTACTTTCTTTTGTGGGTAGGAAGTTTATGATGTTATAAACCAAAAGTTCTTGAGGCCCCAATATTACACAACTATTATAGTTGAAGATTATGATGTCATGAACTAGAAGTTCATTGACCGAATAACTTTTATGTTGTGACATGACTATCTTGGCAATCCATGTCCCACAATTATTTTATTTTTATTTTTATAAATTTGTAAGGACATCGTTTAAAGACTCAAATTATTGTCTTGTCCAACAATATCATTACAAAGAACGCTCACAAATAAAAGCTGTCATAAGATCATCTCAGTCAAAAATTGACTTTGAGCCATCTTTCCTGAAATAATTCAAGGGGATATTTGTGAGCCTATACAACATCTAATTATGGATCACTTCACCAGTTTTACTGAATGTGCCTACTAAAATGGTCACATATTTGATAACGACTGTGAGTTTATTTTCCTACATTTTGAGACAATTTTCCCGCCGTTAGGGGGAGAAATGACAATTCCTAAAGAACGTCGTGAAATAGTGTTGAATCAATCCGCTTTTGTCTCATCAAGATAATGCATAATATAAGTTGGTACATATGCTAACATGGATTGATATTCTCGTATC
>NW_018027280.1:1593-2366 GCF_000346465.2 Prunus persica
CTCAGGAATGGAGATTATTTGAAAAATTCAAGCCCTATAAAAAATAACGCTCTATAGGAGGTTATGATCCACATATTCTAAATAATTCATTGTAAAAGAGAAGTTTGTCCCATAAGTGACAACATAAGCCCCTGAAGAGGCATTGGTACCCCAAAGCAATGAGATGATTATAAATTATGCATGTGCATGCACATAAGAATTGTGGGATCACAAATTGATGATACATTTAGTTTATTAGGAGCTACTACAATCATCAAGGGCTATGATTATATTAAATCATGTTTCATGAATGTCGACAAGTTAAGTGATTGGCCAAAAATGGAAATAAGCAATTCCATTTATCACTAAATAAGAAGAGTTGGATATTGAACCTATAACTCAAACACCAAATTACAAATGTTCAGTATGAAGGTTACGAATTGGTGTTTGTGAAGTGAAATAAGATCACTAATATGACATAAGGTTTCCTGGGAGAGACATGTGGTTTTAGTCTCCAATCTCATCGTAAATGCATCCACATTTCTATAAGTGCGGTTGTTACTTTAACGCAAAACTTATAGTATGTGTTAAATGCATATTTATTAAGACTATATGGTACATGGAAATCCTCAAAGCTCATGAAATATTTGAGATATATCGGATGAAGCAACCTCTTGAAGGATATAAAGTACCACAATATTCTTAATTAAGAGTTAACACTAAGAGTTTGAGTATTTTGAATTCAAATTTGATATTGTTGTAACATATTCTAACTACTAAATTAGTTGTTGATA
>NW_018027280.1:2466-3362 GCF_000346465.2 Prunus persica
AAAGATTTCAATAATTTGAAAAGTGAAAAGCAGGTTGAATAGTGTGATAGATGATCATGTATGAAGACAATGTTGCTTGTATTGCTCAAATCAGAGAAGGAGAGATATTAATCAGGGGGAGATATCAATCAGGGGGAGCATCCCAATTCTACTACATTCAAGGCAGATGCGCGTTGTACTCTTTTTCCCTTCGACTAGGTTTTTGTCCCACTGGGTTTTTCCTAGCAAGGTTTTAACGAGGCAATATAAGCTCATCCAACACCATATCAATGATTCAAAAGAAAGTTTCACTCTTTTCCCCTTCGCTTTGGTTTTGTCCCACTAGGTTTTCCAAGCAAGGTTTTTAATGAGGAAACAATGTTATTGTATGGTGGACATCCAAGGGGGAGTGTAGTAAATGCATGAGTTGGTGGATGACCACCATACCTCTTAATATTCCACCGTTGGATTTTATGTAACCTATGCACTAAGTATTTGTAATTAGTACTTGTAACCTATAGGTATATTGTAAATGATGATATTCAATCTTCTATCTTGTAAGTCTATAAATAGGTGGTTCTACCAAAGATTAAGTAAGGAATAAACATGGTGAAGCTTTATCTTTAGCATATCACTTCTCTCTACATTTTCTCCCTCTAGTTTTATAACAATTTACAATTTAAACCATAAGTTCCAAGCTTTGAGACCCTCAGCCCAATCTGCGATATCTTAAATACCTCCAGCCGCAATTCTCCAAGGCTCAAACACTTCCAAATCTCGACCGCCCAAAACTATTGGACCCCAACCCAACAGATTTAGTCGCAACAAACACTTAATACTCGCCCGAGATCTCCAATAATCTCGCCAGCGAACTCCTCTAAGAGCAACTCCACCCATGAGGCAAAGTCTAAGGCAAG
>NW_018027281.1:0-3153 GCF_000346465.2 Prunus persica
AAATTACTCAAGTGCAATCTCATGAAAATCAAATGAACCCACAGTTGCAATCAATGAACTTGCAAGGTTCTGTAGCAACAATGCCGCAGAGCAATATGACAAGCTTGCAGCAAAGTTCTATGTCGGCTTTATCTGGGGTTTCAACAGCGCAGCAGAACATGATGAATTCATTGCCACCTAGTTCCAGCATGGATTCAGGACAAGGGAATGCACTGAACTCATTGCAGCAGGTTCCTGTGGGAAGTAACCAACAAACTCCCGTAAGTGCTCCCCAACAAGCAAATATGAATGCCTTGTCATCACAGAGTGGGGTTAATATGCTACAGGCAAACATGAATTCCATTCAGTCAAATTCTGGTATGCTTCAACACCAGCATTTGAAACAACAGCAGGAACATCAAATGTTTCAGAATCAACTCAAGCAACAATTTCAACATCGACAGATGCAGCAGCAATTGATGCAGAAGCAGCAGTTACTGCAACATCAACAGCAGCAGCTGCAGCAGTTACAACTGCAAGCAGAGCAGCAGCTTCCAGCACAGTTGCAGGCGCACCAACAGCAAATGCCACAGCTTCATCAAATGAATGATGTAAATGACTTGAAGATGAGACAGGGGATGGGTGTAAAGCCAGGGGTTTTTCAGCAACATCTCTCTGTAGATAGTTGGTTTGTGATGCAAACAGGCTTCTTAGTTGTATGTTTGCTTTTGTGGTGCTACACTTTTTTTGGATGACTTCTGGAGAAATATATTTTGTTATGCCTGTTCGATGTATGGGTCTAGATTCCATGAAAATAATCGAACTTTGGAATGTTATCTTCTCCGTATGTGACTTCTTTTATTACAATATACATGGATGCACAATGGACTTTGTCAACAGAATTGTTTGTGCCGGCTATCATGCCAAGTAGGTGCACTCCACCTTTATACTTCTGTAGTTTCAAAACTTAGATAGTTTACTGATTGTTTGCTGTGACCATCACTGAAGCACAATGCAAACACAGAGTAGAGTTGTGTATACAATCCTGTTAAATAGGTGCATCATCCTTTATCTGTCAAACACGTTTATCCCTGGTTGTGTGCTCTATATTGTTAAACCACATATAATGTCCTTTCCTACGCAAAATGTCCGGTTATATTAAAAGATAGAGCTAAAACAAGCCATGTCAAGTTTACATTTTTTAAAAGGTTAATTAGCAATATCTACTGGACGTAAAATTTTGTGAATTGTGTTTGCTAATTAGATGATCACTGTGGTTTAAGTTTATATGAAAGGAATTGAGGGCGTTGACTAATATAGGATGCAGCACACTGGAGGAAAGATAAACGAAGCTAAATACCAAATTCAAGATAAAAATTTCAGCTTTATTCTTGTATTCTCAATATCAATAGTAGGAACTAGGGCTCAATTATAGAGTTTTCCTGGTTATATAGGAAATAGGCTTTATGGGCTTCAATTACTCCTGTTTTTAAGGATTTGGCTGTCTCTTCTATTATGCGAGATTTGTTAGTGGTTGTGTAGTGATGTGTTACTCTTTTAATTTTTCCTGGGTGGCCTTTTTGTTTCCTTTTGTCCTCTTTTCCTTTGTTTGTTTTGGTCTTGAGGTTGCTGTTTTCTTTTGTTTTGCTCTTGTGGATTACTTATCCAGTTGCTTGTTTCGTTGTTTATCTCTTTGAATTTATATAGTTTCTATTCCCAAAAAAAAAGACTTAAATGTCAAAATGGTTTCTGTGTTTTACCCATTCGGCCAATTTAGTCCCTATGTTTTTAATTTGGCTAATTTAGTCCCTATGTTTATAAATGTTAGCCAATGTAGAATAATCTGTCAAATAGACGTTAAAATAGACATGTGCATAGCACGTGAGTGGGCATAAAGGTATTTTAACACAAACTCAATCGCTGACAGGTAATATAACTTAGGAATACACTTTTCAGGAAAATGGCGTTCACATGTGATATAGGATTGAAAAGGGAATTGACGGCAGGGTTTGCTGGGATAACAGTAAATATGGGTAGGAATACATATACATTGTGTATGGGTAGAAAATCAAATTTTCTATTATTTTCAGTAGAAGGAAGATTACAATTTACATTCACTATTACTATATTATTAAAAAGGAAGTTAGGGTAGGTTTGGCTGTCTTGGTAGGATCGTATTCAGGTTCTATCTGAACTGTCCATACCTTATGTACAAGCATGCATGAGCATGAAGTCATACTTTCCAAATTCATTGTTGCATGCATGAGCTCTTTTCCGTTGGCACTGTATTTTGAAGCATTGGACAGGAAAACTTTTAGATGCTTGAGCTACTACGAAACAAAGAAATCTGGTGATATTATGGTATCTGCAAGCATGTAGCTACAACAAAGTCCTTTCTAATCATCTTTGCCTTTCTGACTCGATTTTTGCAGATCAAACTCATGAAGGAGATGTACTTACCCGAAAGTGAAAAAATTGCTACTAAACTTCTGCAGGTTTGTAATCACTTCATTTTTTTTTCCCTATACTATTTGTTGCTTAACGTTTACCATTGAGCAGTCTTTCTCTTTAAGGATATTGTGGTGATGGCCTATGATAGATCCCTCCAACTGGATCTACCTTTTACTTATTCCAGCCATGTATACTGTCTACGTGGGACTGTTACCCCACCAACAATGCCAATAATATTTTACCTTTTTCAGTTACAAATTGTATTTTGGCTTACTCATCATATATGTTGTTCTCTCTGTTTGCGAGCATGGTTCTCTTCCACAACCGCCAAAATCATAGCAGCTTGACAAACTGAAAATGTTCAGGACCATGTTGGAGCGCCTCATATCAGTCTTACAGATTTCCAAAAGTAGCATTTCACCCGGTTTGAAGGACAAGTTGTTTTTTCACGAAAAGCAGATAGTAAATTTTATTAATGCCTACGAAGCCAGTTTCTGCAAGGCATCAATGGACAGCACAGCCGCCCCTCCTACCTGAAACGGCATCGTGTCTTCCCTTGACATGTGGAATATACACATTTCGTAACTTGGTCTTAAATAAAATGCACATATTTGTGATGAAAAATTTCAGAAACTCAAGTGTTTGTCGAAGAAGAGCGAGAAACAATTTCTGAACTGTTTCTAATGCTCCTACTCTAATAGGAACGCTATATTTATAAATTAG